>NC_058405.1:189123154-189139578 GCF_002201575.2 Neomonachus schauinslandi | reverse complement strand
ACACACCCAAGCACACGCGCCCACGCACACGCATCCACACACCCAAGGACACACATGTGCATACACACATGCACATAGAATCATCTCCCTAAAAGCATGAGACTGAACAATAATTTATGTGCATGCTTTATTCTAAATGAATATTGACAAAACCCATTTTTTTCATAAAAAACATTTTGCGATGCACTCTTAGAACTGCTTATACTTTTGAAAACCTCGATGATTATCAGACAGAACAATGATCTCTTCAGGGCTATAGTATCTTAGATATTTCCTTTTTAGAAGAGGGCTTTCTTTTTCCCCCAGGAAGCTACTTCTGTGAGCTTTTTAATTATGCAAATGTGAGCAAAAGATAGTGAGCCCCAAAGGCAAATTCAAATATCTATTCTTGATAGCAGAAACTACTAATAACCTCAATGATAGGTATACTGAATTATAAAATAATTTGGTGATATAGAAAAAAACAGTTAATTGATAAATTAGCCAACCCTTAGATTTAAGTAATGCTAGTACACTAACGTTTTTACATGTTTGTTTCATATTTCCTATTTTTTAAAAAGATTTTATTTATATATTTGAGAGAGAGAGAGCACAAGCAGAAGGGAGAGGGAGAAGCAGACTCCCCGCCGAGCAGGGAGCCCGACGTGGGGCTCAATCCCAGGATCCCGGGATCATGGCCTAAGCCGAAAGCAGACACTTAACCGACTGAGCCACCCAGGTGCCCCCATATTTCCTATTTCTTAAAAATAAGACATTGCAGACAGAGTTTAAACCCCCATTTTACTTCCTCCTCATCCTGTCCCCCAAGTCTCTCCCCACTCAGGCACCACCAGCCTCACACCGATTTGGGCTTTTCCTATCCATACCTTCACATCTTCAGTATGTAAAATCAATAATAGGAGGGGCGCCTGGGTGGCTCAGTCAGCCAAGCATCCGACTCTTGATTTCGGCTCAGGTCATGATCTCAGGGTCGTGGGATCGAGCCCTGCATCCAGCTCTGTGCTGGGTGTGAGGCTTGCTTGAGATTCTCTCTCTCCCTCTCCCTCTGCCCCTCCCCCAGCTCTCACTCTCTCTCTTCAAAAAAAAATCATATACATACATATTTGTATATTTTCCAACTATGCAAAAGGTCTCAGACAGAATATATTACTCTCCAAATTTAATTTTTTCAATCAAAATTGTTCCAAGATTGATGGTAATGTGTAAAGTCTAATTATTAATCTAGTTCATTTCTTAAAATGGCAATATTACATTTCATTCGATGAGCTTGCTCTGTCAAGGTGGTGTAATAGGGATTAGATTTGCCTTTCTGCCGGAAACAACCAAAAGGTAGACCCAATATATGGAATGATGATTTTCAAGACACAGGGCATCAGGCAGTGAAGGATAGTGATCCTGTGAGATAGTAAATCAGTACCTGCTCATCTTCCTGCCCTGAGTTTCCAGGCTATGGTACGAGGTGGCAGGGGCAACCCAGCAGAGCCTAGTGACTCCCTGAGTTGAGAGGACAGAGCCAAGAGTCCAGGAAGATCATGGTGACTGGAGCTCACAGGACAGAATACCAGATGGCAGAAAAATCTGGAGATGTGCCCACCATCGCTCCCAAGGACTCAGCACATGCACTCGGGAAATCTCCCCAGTCTGCGGAAGGAACCCCCCAAAGGATGAGAGGTAACAGTGCTTTTTGTCCACATGAGAATTTTTCCTGGATTTTCACTAATGTGGGAATTATTGGATCATGGGATCATGGGTAAGTGCTTCTTCCGTTTTACTTGTATTGCTAAGGTGCCCACAAAGTGCTCGCAGAATGAATTGTCAGTCTAAACTGCTTTTCTAATGACTCTGGATGTTCTATTCTGTTGCTCTGGTCTGTTTGTCCATCTTAGTCCTGATGTAATGCTCTTTAAATTACATAGCTTTATAATAAATGTTAATATCTATCGGATAACATCCTCTGCATTCATTTTTTTTTAGTGAGGCCATAACAAAGAACCACAAAGTAGGGGCTTCAACAACAAAAATTTACTTTCTCACAGACTGGGGGCCAGAGGCCCAAAATCAAGGTGTCAGGAAGGATGGTTTCCTCTGATGACTATAGGGAAGGATCTGTCCCAGGCATCTCTCTTTGGCTTACAGATGGCTCTGTTCTCCCTGCCTTCCTATGTCTTCCTCTCTGTACATGTCTGGGTCCAAATCTCCCCTTCTTATGAGGACGCTAATCAGATTGGATTGGGGCCCACTCCAATGACCTCATTTTAACTTAATCATCTCTGTAAAGACCCTATATCCAAATACAGCCACATTCAGAGGTACTGGGGGTTAGGACTGCAACATGTGGGTTTTGAAGGGAACACAATTCAACTCCAGTACCCTGTCTCTTACCTCTTCATCAAAACAGAATCCTAGAATCAGTTTCTTGAGTTCCACAAGGAAAAGCCCAGTGGGCCTTTGATGAGTTTGTGTTGGACTGACTTTGGGAGAAATGACATATTTGTGATACTGAACCTCCTCTTTCATAAATATTATGAAATATGTAGTAATGCCTATAATATCTATTATTTATTCAGGGTTCCTTTTATGTCTTCCAGTAGAGTTTAAATTTTACTCCTAATGGCTACACATCATCTCTTTTCCCTGGCTTACTGCCATCGCCCCCACCCCACCATGGAGTCCACACAGCCTTTACTGAGCAGCTCATGTATATGAGTCACCAACTCCTGCGTGACTATCTATACAAGTCTCGAACCATCCACTACTTCAAACTCTATGCCAAGACCCTTAAGGTTTTCTCAAGCACACCTTGCCATCACACATCTCCATGCTTTTTCTCTATTCTTCCAAGTTAGACTCAGCCCAGGCAAAACCCCCTGTAGGAATCCAACCTTGGCTGAGACCACTGACCGCCCACAAACTGGGTTAGGTGGCCCTTCTCTTCGCCCTTCAAGCCATACGACTACAGTGCAGTACATATATTGTAGTGTCTCTAGGATGGAGACATGTTCGTGGAAGCTCTTTGAGAGCTTGGGCTGTATCCACTTCAAATTTGGATACCATCAGACAGTAGCACAGTTTGAATATAGGAAGTTATAATAAATGTTGACAGCACGGATGAATAAAATAAACCAGAAAGGCGATTTATTAATTTTTCATAGGTGATATTTGTGATATTTCCTTTTTAGAGACTGCTAGCTAGGACCCCTTCTCAGGATTAGCGGACTTGGGAAGTCAAAGGGCAATAGGAAAGTGGGGAGGTGAATATCAATATAGGGAAAATCAGGAGAGCCATGAGAGCTGACAGCTCCACCCACTTCTTAACAGAGAACATCATTTTAGTAACCCGGAACATTTGTTCCCACCTTATTTATTGCTCCTTGTTCTTGGAAATTGCTGGATAAACGTCATCAGGGTCTGCTGCCATCACAGAGTTTCTTTGGGAGTTGAAGACAGCCTTCATGACTGTGGGCACATTCTGAAATTGCACCCCGAGATCACAAACAACCTCGTGGAATGGAGCCATGGGTGTCCCCATGAGGCCCGCGCCTTCCTCGAAGACTGTCCCTCCACTTGAGCCTCAGAGAATTTTCTTTCTTTCCAAATTCTTGGGTGAGGAAGCGCCTCACTTTTGTCCTCGGGACTGACTCCACTTCACATGGAGGACTCAGTATCTGTGCCCGGAGGATTTCTCTGAAATTAGTGAGCCCACTGAGGGTTTCAAAACACCCCCAAGGCCACATGGTAAAGGTGACTTTTCAAATATGTTTTAAGTCCCTGGCTTTTGATGGCTTTTATCTTCTCAAAAGTAAGTCAAAGCTTTCGACAGGACTGTGAGAACTGTTGAGTAAGTGTGAGGATGTGAGTGAGCTGGGGACACACTGGCAGGCTTCTCGCCGAGCACTTTTCTCTTTCCTGCCACCCTTGCTGGGGCATGTCTTCCCTCCACAGATGTGTGAATCCAATGGGCTGTCCAACTCTCCATGTCTACAAGACATTCTCCTATCAACAAATGCAATGTTTCCTCTCCCGCTGCATTCAGTCTTATAGGACACTGGCCCCCACGGATTTGCCATTCTCATTTTGGGGGAAAGAATGACAGGGGTTCACCATCCTCTTTGCCCTGTCTTTGCACAACAGAGATGTCCTCCTTTGTCCTTGCTTGGAAGGTCACTGGGCTCAAATGTGACACTCAAGGGAGATTCTTCCAGAGGGGGGCAGAATATTCTAGAAAATCACCTTGCACCATAATTGTGATGGATTTCTGCCCTTTGCTCTCTTTCCCCCATGTGGTAACAGTGTCCTTGCTTTCTTTTAGGAAGCTACCCCGTGCCTAATCCCTGATGTTTTGGTGGGGCTCCTAACCAAGGCTCCTCCAGGGTGATGCATGGGGATTGAGAAAGGTCACTCCCCTTGTTGCAAAGAACTTCTCATCACCCTCCATAGGGTGGGTGCTTAGCCACCATTTGTGGTTTTAATCAGTCCATGCAAATATTTTAGGGATGAGGAGCACGGATGGTTGTTAACCTCTTGTGGTAAACTTTAGCAATCTGACATCCTTGAGAATGTATTGGTTCACCTAAGGGAAATTGCCAGATAACTGAACCTAATTTTTATGAACAAAACTGTTAACATTAAAATTTTCCATGGGACTTTGAAATATAACAGATTCAACAGAACATATAGGAAACAAATCAAACTTAACCTTGCTTTTATGAGTCAGAACGGTCCTTCTACAAATCAGTCCCTGCTCAGTGTTGTACTGTTATATTATGCACCAAAGTGTGTGGGCCAGAGAGCTTTGCTTGACGTTCTTTGGAATGCTTTTATTTGTGCTTCCAAAACTTCTTTGCCTTTGCAGCAGCAATCAACCTTTCTTGCCACTGAGTATTCCCCTTCTCACAGGCTTCTGCATGCTGCCTGCTAAACAGGAATGACTGAGTCAACACGAGGGGAGAGCTGGTGATGGTGAGGTGGGGAGGGTAGAGCGCAGGTGACCACCGAAACCTCGGCTGTTAGTTCAGTAACAGAGTAAATAAACGAAGGAGAACATGGCAGAGAAGGGACAGATCTTCCTGGGGTCCTCAAGTTTCATTATACAAGTTATGCAAATTATGTAAGTTTTCATGGGTCGGCCTCTTTATAACATCATTCAAATAATTGAACATTGAAAAAAAAAAAGGCTGGGAGAACTGTCCAATTTCTTTGGGAAAATGTAATGAGCCAAAATTCTTACTTTGATTATTTCTTTTAAGAAACAGGTTGTTAGTGTTGGATTTTTAGATTTTTGTTTTGCTTACATCTTCTTGTAAAAGATCTAAACATAACCTAGGAAAAAGAAAGTGTGCAATTGTAGGATGTCTAGTATTAGGGATGCCTATTTGATATGATTATAAAGTAAACATTAGATTCTGGCACACCAAGGCCAGGCTTCTCTGCTACCCCCCACGTCCTGGTTTATGTTACTCCTATCTTTTCTAAGGAAGCGACACCCATTATCTCCTTCCCTGCCATTCGAGCTGCTTTTCTTTGACATCAAAGATTTCTCTGTGATTTCCTTTCTTGGCTCCCCTGTTAACCAGGGAATATGCGGACTCAGCAGCAGTGAAATCTAAAGTCGTTAAATATTATAAATTCCCTTTTGGACAAAGACATTGATGTTCAACAAGCACTGCATTTCCTGTACCTTGATAAAAGAAAGGGAAATTTTAAAACATGACAAACTTCAAAGTAATTAGGTCATCCAGTCATAATCCAAATGTTTACATTTGCATGATAACAGCAGCAGAGAGGAAAGATCCAGGTAACATTTTGAAGTGAAATTGAATAAATGATATGTCATGTTAAAAATAAATACTTTAAGTCGCTATTGTGTTATCCGACTAATATAACTAACTCCAACCTTGGTTAGATAAACAGAGATGGAAACATTCCACGTGCAGTCATTTGGATTATCTCCAGCCACTTCCGCGGCATTCCATTGGATTGTTGGTGATGTGCTCTAGGTTTTAGGAAAATACACCATCTGTAGCTGCATGGCCTAAATACTCTACTGGGCCAGCTCTTACTGAGCCTGAATTGTATTGACTTAATCATCTGCGGGGTCTGCACTGTCCAGACGTTCTTTTATGGACATATCCTGAAGTGGTTCTTTAATTGGAAAAGTAGAAATAAAGACAGTAATTAAAAGAAACTCAATTGAACCATAGGTGACAATGTACATGGAGTGATTTAATGAACCATCAACTTCTAAACAGATAGTCTGGGTGGGATTCTTTCTGGGACCACCGGAAATGTCTCTAGCCCATCCTGGATCAAAGACTGGGGATTCTTCTTCTTGTTCCAGTTTCATTATGGAGACCAGCCGAACATGGATAATGGGCTATTCCAAAGGGCTTTATGTACATTACCACACTCACTTCTTAATCCAGGTCAGCCTTTGTGTTCTATACTCCAATGCCCCCTCTGATGCTTGGACTGTCCCCGGATTCAAATTATAAACGAGCTTGTGAAATTAGCTGATTAATGCCTCTTTCCCCCAGTAGATAGGGAGCTCCATGCAGGCACGGATTTCTGTATGAAATTAGCATCTGACCATGAGTAGGCATGCCCAGATATTCTGCAGTTCTTTAATTGGAAAATTAGAAATAAGGACACTAATCGGAAGTCACTTAATTGTACTGTGGATGAACATGTAGACAGAAAGATGTTCTGAACAAGTAGCTTAGAGGTGACTGATAGCACCATGCATAGTACATGGATGGCATTCTTGCTTGGACCTGGGAGCCAGACCTGGTGCTTGGTACCCTATAAGAGGTGAGGCTGAATAAATGCCCGTGAATGAGTGAGCTCCAAAACTCACAATCGTACAGTGAATTAGGAGTTATTGTTCCAGCTGTGTTTATGAGGAGACTTAGGACTGAAGAGGATAGGATCGGTGCTCAGGAGAGGAGCTGGCACCAAAGTCGGGGCTGTAGGGCTGCAGAGTGGTATGGGCTTGGGCACCACATCTCTGTCTCCAACCCCCTCCTCTGCTCTGACCTGCATTGTCTTCTTCTTGGGTCTGGAGTCACCACTGCTGATTACAGGAACTCAGCACCACTAAGGTCGCATTAAAGCAGTATCTCTTAAGTGAGGCAGCGTTCCGTGGATGACACTTGAGTGGATTTTCCATAGCCAGTGGATGAACTCTAAAAATATTTTTTTAGTTGCATCATCTTTCAGTGTGAATGAGAGAAAATATTACTGGAAAATATAACTAAACTGGAGCCAATATATAAATATATAACATATAACATATAACTGGAGCAAGAAGCCAGTTTTGCTCATAATACCTATTATGGCCTATGTTGGGAATACATTATTTAAATTTTCAAATGAGTCAAGTTGGAGGGAAAACATTAAGCAAGTAATGATAGTTGTTCTCATGGACAAGGCAAGGCAAACATCGTAAAGTGTGAGAAACACTGCCTAATGTTACACAAGGTTCACCCTCCATGCAAAGCATTCTTTTTGATCTGTCCCTCCCCCTTCTCAAAACTCCATCTACCCTACTTCAGGCCAGGTTGAAAGTCTTCTCATGCAGAGGAGGACATGCCTTTTGGAGCAGGAAAAATCACTGTTTCAGCTGTATGACAACAAGAAGGCTTATTTTTCTGTCTCATGGGGAAACCTTAGACTTGTCAGGGGAAGAGTTTGCTTTGAGAGGTGCCATTTGCAAAACGGTCCCCAAAACAAAGCAACTCTCTGCTATCTTCTTTGCTTTCTTTGCAAAAAATTCCCGCTGCTCTGAAATGGGAGATAAAAGGGAATTTCTTTCCCAGGAGTGGAGAAAGGCTATTGCTGCTTATAGCAGAGTTGAGAGCCAGGTCTGGGAAGGGGCTCTTTGCATTATTATTAAAAATTAGTAAGTGTTTTAAGGGCAGGGACCATGTCTTATGAATATTGAAACCCTTTCCCTCAAGATATATGCAAATCATGTACTTTAGTGCTCAAGAATACTAATTGAGTGAGGAATGAGTGAACAATTCTTCCACTGTTCCCCCACAAAGTAGCAAAATACCAATAAAACTCGTGCTTTTACAATTATGACGCATTCTTTAATGACTTGAAAACAGAACTGATCTTCATCCAAAGACAGTGCAAGCCTGCTTCTATGAACTTTCACATTGGAATGTGAAATTTGAGAAATCAAGTGATGCGAAATCATTTCTCATATATTAAGCAGGTGCTCAAGAAACACTATTTTTACTGAGCTAACTAGTATCCCCTCAAAAATCCATGTCTACAAAAGACAAGTGAACGTGACCGCCTTTGGAAATAAGGTAGTTGCTGACGTCATCAAGTTGAGATGAGGTCATCCCGAAGGAGGGCGTGTCCTGAATCCAGCATGACTGAAGTTCTTAAGGAGAAGAGGGATATTCGGCACAAAGACACAGACACAGGGAAACTATATAGCAACAGGGGCAGAGATTGGAATCACATGTCCAGAAGCCAAGAAACACCAAGCATTGCTACCAAGCACCAAGTTACTTGGTTAGGGAGCTTAAAAAATAAATTTTGTGGAAATTTCCTAGCATTCTGCTAGTTCTCCATGAGCACTTTGCAGTTTTGCTTTCCGTATTACTGATACTTTATAAAATGAGCACAGACGTGGGATGTTCCAGAAAACCACTTTTTCCATGTTATTTCAAGGCCCGCATTGACATTTATCCCCCTTTCCGTGCCCTGTGGTCTCATAAAATAAGCCTGATGTCACCCGGCAGCATCCAATGTTTGTCGTGGCCTCAAGCTGCAGTCTTCAATCAGTGTTAAAGGCAAAACTTCTCTGTACCCACAATCATTTTCCCGGACGAAGACTTCATTTTCCTGCTCTTGACCGAGTGAAAGCTTTGATCTGACATAACTTAGAAGAACTAGGATTGCAGAGTGAGACTCTGGTTGTCCTGGATGTAGACGAGCAGACACATACTTGATATGCAAGTGACCCTGCTGCACCAACCCAGGGTGAGTCATCATTAAATGATGTTAAACAGCAAAATTCAACTGAGTGCATTTTAAGGATCGTATCGGCCTTCCTTGACAATTCTGAATCGGGCAGCAGCCCATCCAGCAAATAGAAAGAAGCTCGGAAGAGGGGTACAAAGTGACTTTGAGAGGCACAAGAAGGTGGGACGAGGAAGTTTCTAGCAAAGAGTGGATTGTTTGTGGCAAGGTCACCTTCCCTTAAGGGACAGCAGAGGTCTATTGGGGGCGGGTTACCTCACTAGTGTTGACCTGGTAATTCCAGATGGACTGGTTTAAGATTCCACTCCTGAAATAAGCTGAACCTGCATTTGGGTCAGGTTTTAAGTCTTGGCTGGGGGATGTGAGCTTAGCCTAAGTGACTCCATCTGGCGCCTGTTGTATGTGTGTGTGTCTCTCTCTGTTTTTTTTTTAACAACGGCATATATTTTTTTTTATTATTGCATTTTGGAATACACTTTTAAAATGATTGGCCTGTCAACATAATGGATTGGCAGTTAAAAATAACTAGGAAAATACATTAAAAAAAGTGTAAATTATGCCAATGATAACGCTGGTGATTCAAACAGTGGTCCATCAAGCCGAGCAATAAAACAGACTCCAGTCAATGACATGCAAATGTGAAGCTACCAGTGCATTTTCCTACTATTAAACCCGGAACTAGCAATTCCATTTGAGCAAAATAATGCAATCAGTCATATCTAATGATATAATCGATTTGAATTTTGGTCCTTTGAAAGCATTGCTTTCTGTATGTTCTTTGTTAAGTGGCAGTTACCAGTGAAGAAGGGGTGATAACTTGCTTTATGTTTGTGCATATTTAAGAGATGCTATAATCAAAAAATTCACCCACCACAGGAATCTATGAGAATTATTTTCTTTTTAAAGGAAATTACTCGAACTTGAGTAGGAGAGCCCTGTGGGCATTATAGTCCTTTCTGCATTTTCAAATTTTGAAAACATTTGCAGTATTGTCCTGTGATTATAAACGAAACACATGTTCATGGCAAAATGTAATTGTTACCTACAGAGAATCTAAAGGAAAATGAGAATCACTTGTAAGTCTACTTCCCATACCATTTAATACCTATTCTTTGGGGGGGGGTTCTACGAATATTTACTTTAATAAAGCAAAACTGATATGAAACCATAAGATTTATTTTACTGGCTGCTTTCATCACTGAGGAGACGCTCATGACTGTTACAGGATATTAAAATAAGACTCTTCTAATTCAGAGTTTTAGCAGAGACCAACCTAACAATGCCAAGAATCAATTTCCTAAAGCAAGGAGGGGAGAGGTCACTGGTGATATGATGATGAAGCAGCTTTTTTCAGCATTATCCTTTGCCCCAAATCTATGGGAATTGAGACCAGGTAGGGGCCGGGGGAAGGTGAGCTTGGGCTCCTTTGGGGAGAGCTGGTGCCCTGATGAGCATCTCCCACTCCTGTGCAGGACAGGTGAGTGGGGCTTCAAGGGGAAGCGTGACCCCTTTCCTCTGGAACTTGGGGAACATGACATCTGACTCACACAGGTGAAGTCTCAAGGCCTGACGCTGCTTTAGGTGGGTGCTATGGACTGAACTGTGTCCCCCAGAATTCATATGCTGCAGCTCCACCCCTCCCCATGTGACTGTATTAGAGTTAGGGCCCATGAGGAGGTTGTTAAGGTTAAAATGAGGTCAGAGAGGGCACTCTGATGCCATGGGACTGGTGCCCTTACCAGGAAGAGAGAGAAAGGAGAGCTCTCTCCCCAGCGTGGGAGGACTCAGCACAAAGTAAGTCAGCGGTCTGCAAGCGAGGAAGATGGCTGGCACCTGAGCCTGACCTTGCTGGCACCCTGATCTTGGACTTCCAGTTTCCAGAACGATGAGAAATAACTGTCTACTTGTAAACCACTCAGTCTGTGATATTTTGTTACGGTAGCCTGAGCTGACCAGGGGGCGGGATCAAGGGGGCCAAGGTGAGTGTGCCTGGGACCTTACCAGGGCATGGAGGGGGTCTGGCCAGCCCTTAAAAGATTACTCTTTCTGCCTGTGTGTAGGTCTCTCTCTCCCCCCTTGCCCATTCTCTCTCTCTCTTTCACACACACACACACACACACATCATGGAGTTGATAAAGAGGGAAGAAGGAAAACTAACCAGGGAGTAAGGGAGGGGATAGGGGTGAGGTTTCTTATGAAGGAAGTTCAAACATGCTCCTTTTCCTAGGAGGTCACAAACACAACGTTTATTGATCCAGGGAAACACCTGCCATGTGCTATAAGGTGTAAGTGACGGTTTGAATACAACCTTCGGTCTGGTTTATAGGATTAGCTTCATATGGAAGAAACCTCAAAATGGGCCAGTCTTCTTGTTAAAAAACAATACTGAACAAGCAGCCACCTGAGGAAACTCTTGTCCTGCACGCATCTATTACCTCCAGGAGAATTCTCTTGGGGTCTGGCCGAAGGGAAGTTTCCTATCAATTAACACGAGTGCCTACACAATTTTATTTAAAATTTCAAAAGTCTCACCTCACCGTTATCAGAGCCATGTAAATAAAATTCAACTTGTTGATGCTTTTAAATGGCCCTTTGCATTTTTTTTTCTATGCCTCTCTGTATATTCCAAGGACTTTTTTTTTTTCTTCCTTCTTCTTGTCCCGAAAACAGAGGAGAGAAGCTTGTAACTGCAAACATACAAAAACGCAGGTGGCAGTTTTCCCAATGTTCTGTGTTCTCTGGGTGGATTAATCAGGGGAGCAGTTTTGGAAGCTGTCGTGCAGTATTGTTCACCTGTTCAAACACTGAGGTTTTGGAAGCTTGGTGCTGCTGTCAGCAGCCACCCACAAAGCCTTCGCGGCCAGCCTGAGGAGTCAGCCCGCATCCTCGCTTTAGACGGCGCGGTCCCCCTTGGGTCTGCCCGTGAGAGCTCCTGACACAGCAGCTGGTGAGTGCTATGTGCTCAGTCAAGTGATTTTCAAAGGTGTGATTAAAAATTGAAACAGCATCCAGGCATTTCCAAAGCTACAAAACATTCCGGCGAGGGACTTCTAATTTCCTGCAGGTCTGCCTTTTTGTTTTGTTTTGTCTTTCAATTAACAGAGAATCAAGGGAGTTACTGAACTCAGAATTAAGCCAAAGATTAGAATTTTGAGAGTCTGACAGCCCTCTGATGAATACTAGTCTGTCGTGCGTGGGGCTGGGAGATGAGTCTCTGATTCCTTGCTCAGAGCTCTGCTCTTGGATTTTTCAAGAGCTCGTGGAGGAGGAGGTCCATGGGGTCTCCAGGCACGAAGAGAAGGGACTCCGTGCCTTAGGTGGGCCGCCTGGGGTTGATGTCCATGGAGGCGACGTGAATCAGCTTCACAAGTGCAAGGAAACTTTGATACTACTAAGGGAACGGTGAGGAGGTCTTATCATGTCTGCTTCCTGAGAGGCTCCAGAGCCAGGTCTCTCTGGCTAGACCCACAGGCGTCTAGATGCTGGTTCCATTGCTTTTACCAGCTATGCACCTCTGGGTAAATGATTTAAATGCTCCACCCGCAGTTTCCTCTTCTCTGTAGGATGGGGACAGCGATGCCTACCTCATAAGCTTGCCATGCTGATCAAGTATGGAGCAGTTGCTGGCCCCAGGCGAGTACTCCCGGGGACAGGTCACCACTGAGAGTCACTGCGGTGTACGTATACTATCAAAGACAAATAATAAGGCAAATCCCAGCACAGGAATGCCCCGAAGGTTTTCAATCATCCTAGGTAAAACGAATCCTAAGGATTGTTTATGGAAAAATAAAGGCGAAGCGTCCACACTGTGCTTTGCTTTTCCTGGATTGGATTCCCATGTAGAATTTTACTGTGAATTACTCCTTCTGCTACGATACATGCCATTGCCAGAGGCCACATGACACCTTTATCCATAGCTAGTAACAGAGGATCTTAGTCTTTAGCGTAAAAAGTGCCTTAATCTGGTGAGAAAGAAAGAGACACGTTGCTGATGGATAACAGTGAAAAAAGGAAAAAACAAAGTCTTAAGGAAGCAAATAGAAAAGATCATGTGAAGGGAGGGGAAAGCTCATACAGATGATACACACGGTTATAAAGCTTTACATGTGACCCGAAAGGCAGGTGTCTCAGAATCTCATTACTCAAGCGATTACTGAAAATTTCTTAACAGAAATATTGTAGCAAACCATTGTAGTTAGAGGGAAAACAAATTTACCGTATTCTAAGTACGTCAAGCCTGTAAATGAGCAATGCTTCGATTTGGATGGAATGCAAGCTCATTAGCTTTAAATGACCTTGGCAAACTTATAAAAATCACCATCAGCTTTGAATAATTATTAAATGCCTAATTGCACAGGGCGCTGGATTCCCGGTTTCAATAGGTCTAATTAGCAAATGAAGAGGAGCTGCCCACAGGGAAGGTTTGGGATCTTTAGCGGGGACTGAAAGAACTGAGGGCAGTGGAGGAGGGCAGGAGCATGAGGAACAGTGGGAATATGCTTGGAGAGTGGCTTGGAGGCTGGATTGTGGGTCTCTCTGGAGTCCGTTTACCCTCGCTCGCTCTCAATTAGGTTGCGATTCTGGGCTTTCCCCTCTTTTTTTTTTAATTTTATTTTATTATGTTATATTAGTCACCATACAATACATCATTGGTTTTTGATGTGGTGATCCATGACCCATTGTTTTCATATAACACCCAGTGCTCCATGCAGTACGTGCCCTCCTTAATACCCATCACTGGGCTAACCAATCCCCCCTGCCCCCTCCCCTCTAAAACCCTGTTTGTTTCTCAGGTCCATAGTCTCTCATGGTTCATCTCTCCCTCTGATTCCCCCCCCCCAATTTTCCCTTCCTTCTCCTAATGTCCTCCATGCTATTCCTTATGTTCACAAATAAGTGAAACCATATGATAATTGACTTTCTCTGCTTGACTTATTTCACTCAGCATAATCTCTTCCAGTCCTATCCATGTTGATGTAAAAGTTGGGTATTCATCCTTTCTGATGGCTGAGTAATATTCCATTGTATATACGGACCACATCTTCTTTATCCATTCATCTGTTGAAGGGCATCTCGGCTCTTTCCATAGTTTGGCTATTGTGGACATTGCTGCTATGAACATTGGGGTGCATATGGCCCTTCTTTTCACTACATCTGTGTCTTTGGGGTAAATACCCAGGAGTGCAATTGCTGGGTCATAGGTTAGCTCTATTTTTAATTTTTTGAGGCACCTCCACACTGTTTTCCAAAGTGGCTGTACCAACTTGCATTCCCACCAACAGTGTAAGAGGGTTCCCCTTTCTCCACAACCCCTCCAACATTTGTTGTTTCTTTCCCTGTCCATTTTTGCCATTCTAACTGGTGTAAGGTGGTATCTCATTATGGTTTTGATTTGAATTTCCCTGATGGCTAATGATGATGAACATTTTTTCATGTGTCTGTTAGCCATTTGTATGTCTTCTTCAGAGAAGTGTCTGTTCAGGATGGAGAGATGCAGAGCTTCCAAGACCAGCAGAAACTGAAAGAATATGTGACCACTAAGCTGGCCCTGCAAGAAATATTAAGGGGGGTTCTATAAAAGGAGAAAGACCCCAAGAGTGATATAGAACAGAAATTTACAGGGACAATCTATAAAAACAAGGTCTTCACAGGCAACATGATGACAATAAATTCATATCTTTCAATAATCACTCTCAACGTGAACGGCCTAAATGCTCCCATAAAACGGCACAGGGTTGCAGACTGGATAAAAAGACAGGACCCATCCATATGCTGTCTCCAAGAGACTCATTTTGTACCTAAAGATACATCCAGACTGAAAGTGAAGGGATGGAGATCCATTTTCCATTCCAACAGACCTCAAAAGAAAGCTGGCGTAGCAATTCTTATATTAGACAAATTAGATTTTAAACTAAAGACTGTAGTTAGAGACATAGAAGGACCCTATATCATTCTTAAAGGGTCTATCCAACAAGAAGATCTAACAATTGCAAATATCTATGCCCCCAACATGGGAGCAGCCATCTACATAAGCCAACTCTTAACCAAAATAAAGAGTCATATTGATAACAATACATTAATTGAAGGAGACCTCAATACTCCACTCTCAGCAATAAACAGATCATCTAAGCAGAAAATCAATAAAGAAACAAGAGCTTTGAATGACACACTGGACCAGATGGACCTGATAGATATATACAGAACATTCCACCCTAAAACAACAGAATACTCATTCTTCTCGAGTGCACATGGAACTTTCTCCAGAATAGACCACATACTGGGTCACAAATCAGGTCTCAACTGATACCAAAAGACTGAGATTATTCCTTGCATATTCTCAGACCATAATGCTTTAAAACTGGAACTCAATCACAAGAAAAATTTGGCAGAAATTCAAACACTTGGAAGCTAAAGACCACTCTGCTCAACCAGGAATGTTTGGGTCAACCAGGAAATCAAAGAAGATCTTAAACATTTCATGGAAACCAATGAGAACGAAAACACATCGATCCAAAACCTATGGGATACTGCAAAGGTGGTCCTAAGTGGAAATACATAGTCATCCAAGCCTCACTCAAAAAAATAGAAAAATCCTGAATTCACCAACTAACTCTACACCTTAAAGAACTCTATACCCGAATTCACCAACTAACTCTACACTTTAAAGAACTAGAGAAAAAGCAACAAACGATGCCTAAGCCACGCATTGGAAGAGAATTAATTAAGATTAGAGCAGAGGGGCGCCTGGGTGGCTCAGTCGTTAAGCGTCTGACTTCAGCTCAGGTCATGATCCCAGGGTCCTGGGATCGAGCCCCGCATCAGGCTCCCTGCTCTGCGGGAAGCCTGCTTCTCCCTCTCCCACTGCCCCTGCTTGTGTTCCCTCTCTCGCTGTCTCTCTCTCTGTCAAATAAATAAATAAAAGATCTTTAAAAAAAAAAAAAGATTAGAGCAGAGATCAATGAATTAGAAACCAGAAACACAGTAGATCAGATCAATGAAACTAGAAGCTGGTTCTCTGAAAGAATTAGTAAGATTGATAAACCACTTTTTTAGTGTTTCCCCCTCTTTTTTAGTGTTTTGTAATTTAAAAGAACAAAGAAAAGATTGGGGCTAGAGATTGTTAGAAGTTTACTCTCTCTGAGTGATCAATGACCTTTATTCTCCTTGCTTAGTAATGTCCCAATGACCTTGTCTTTTGACTCTCTTAGGAAATAATCTTTAGCTGTTAGAATTTAATTCTGTTTTAGATTCCTCTTATGATAACCATAATGTTACCATGATTTCTTTCTCCTCCTTCTCCTTCCCCTTCCCGTCCTTCTTCTCCTTCTTCTCCTTCTCCTTCTCCTTCTCCTTCTCCTTCTCCTTCTCCTTCTCCGTCTCCTTCTTCTTCTTCTTCTTCTTCTTCTTCTTCTTCTTCTTCTTCTTCT
>NC_058405.1:188953612-189123144 GCF_002201575.2 Neomonachus schauinslandi | reverse complement strand
CTTCTTCTTCTTCTTCTTCTTCTTCTTCTTCTTCTTCTTCTTCTTCTTCTTCCTCTTCTTTTACCATGATTTATTTCTCATTAAACAGGACTATCTTACAAAATGGAGTTAGTTTGAGATATTGGAACATTTTCTTAAAGGAAAGTTCCATCTGTAAACATGACTGGATAAGGCAAGTCTTTTCCAAAAGTGGGTCTGAGGACTGAGAAAACACTGAGGTGTTTTCTGTACATATTTGCAGCAGAAGGACATTTCTACTGTGACAATCTGGGGACATTTTCCTTCCTTTATTTATTTATTCCACAAATGTTTATTGCACACCCATTATATCTCAGTGTCGTGCTGGGTACTGAGGATTTGAAATCCGGATCGGGCTTGCAGAAACAAACAAGGTCCCATCCTGGTGGCCACAGTAGGGATGGGGGGAATTTTGAGCAGAGGGAACAGCAGCACCCAGTGGGCACAGCGGCCTGACCTGCATGGGGGGGGGTGCCCTATTGTTGGAGTGTCAGGTGACGGGCCCCTCCCTCCCCGGGATGGTCCTGGAGGGATGGGCGGGGCCAGGTCAGGGCCCGTGGCAGGAAGGTCGGGTTTGAAAAATGTTCAGGAGGGAGAGTCCTCAGACACAGCTCCCCTTGTGAGCCCTCGGTTTCTAGATGCAGAAACACCGGAGGAGTTGGTGCCTCCAGTCAAGACATCGGGCAGTTCAGATGGGGCTGGATATAATTTAATCTGTCCATTTTGAGATCTAGAATCCTGTGGGACATGGAGCTGGCAGCTGGATGAAGGCAGGGTCCTGGAGCAGAGGAATAGTGTGGGTCCTCAGAATGCAGGTAGCAGTTAAGCCCTGGGGGCCGGGAAGAGAATATCCACAGGAAAGAGTGGTCATCCCCAAGTGACAGATACAGATTGTGGTGGTTATGTGCTTGCTCAGGCCATTCGGGTGACGTGATGGGGTGGGGACTGGGTCCCCTGGGTCACCTGATTCTACCACCTGCGCTGATCTGCAGTTTTGCCTCGAGACGCCAGAGAACTTATGTCATTGCTATGATTACTCAAAAAAGCTACATTTGTAGGATTTAGTTTGTTCTCAAAAGAAATGTTTTCAAACTAATGACAGTAGACGTGGCGTTTTAATCACTCACAAAGTGATTGCATTTTTGATTCAGGGAAAGCAGTTTATGTACTAATAAAAATTTAGACTAGAGCAGTGGATTTCAAACTTCTTCCTTAACAGCAGATAGAACTTTTGTATAAATTTGAGTAAATGGATAACAAATGAATTTGATCAATTGATGGAGTGGATTGTTTTGACTGAAGGAGGGGATGGGTTCATATTTCTACCTACTCAGGTAGTAGTCTGCACTTCCCCTCACCCTCCTGCTCCCTGGCAGAGAAGCCCCTGGACCAAACGATCCTCTAGCTGGGTTTTCCAGGGATATGAAAGGCTGAAACCATGGCTGTGGATGGCAGCTGGAGGGATGCACAAAGGTCTAATCGCTGAGGTCTATAAGATGCATGTGCATGCAAACACGTCTTGATGTTCATAGGTCTTGGATATCAAGGGCAACTGTGAATTTAACAATGGTCTTCAATGAGTTGACATAAAATGTTGATGGCTGGCCCTTCTTTAAGATGTGCTCAATCTTGTCATACTTACACATGGCCAACATGAGGCCCTAAAATCACATCCACATGTTATTCCTCTTCTTGCCTAACCGTGTTTAGACTTCCTATGTCTGCAGTCTCCGGGTGCGCTGGGATCAAGGCTCGGAGTACTTGACCGTGCATCGGTCTGACGGAAGCTTGATTCAGAGGCCAACACAGGGAGTCAGAAGCAGATAGGGAAGTCCCTGAGAATGATGGCTGTGCACATGGAAGCTGGTATTCCAACTGAGATAGGCTTTGTTGGTATTCCAACTGAGATAGGCTTTGTGGTTAGTTAAAAGCAACCACCTCCTTGCTCCCACCTCAGGGCCTTTGCACATGATGCACCCTCTTCCTGAAACACTCCTCCTTCACAGAGCTGCAGGGCTGCACATGTGGCCACAGTCTGGCCACTTGAAACCTGAGCCGGGGGTGTTAGAAGATGGGGTCAGTGTTTCAAGTGGCCAGACTGTGGCGGGACTTGAGGGCCATGGTGAGGAGTACTCTGAGGGAGATGGGGAGCCAGGGGAACCTTTTGAGTAGAGGAGGGACACCATCTGCCTGGGGTTTTAGCTGCACCACTCTGGCTCGCTATTGGTCCCTGCTCTTGGAACTGAACCCAGGGCGCAGCACCCCAAATGCTGCACCCCAAGTGTGCACTTGGAGTGAGGCCTTGCTTTCTCAGTGCTGGAGGCCGTTCCTCCCCACAGCTGGGATGCCCCCTTCTCCTGGCATTCTGAGATATCTGATGAGGCCCTTGGGAATGGGTTATGGATGTCCACACCCACTTCCTGACCTGTGAGAGAGAGTTTTACCTGCTAACGACTGGTTTCAATCCTGCACATTAAACAGCTGTGCTCCAGGCCCCCCTATCCGCCCCGGCCCTCAGCTCCTCTCAGTCCTCTCGGGGCCTCTGCACCCCCAGCCCCCTGCCCCTCCTGGTCACCCCAGGCTGCCGGAGGCCTATCACCTTAGCCAAGGTGGCCTGTTGGCTTGGGTCCCACAGAACTGAATTGCTTTATGCCAAAGGCCACCGTAAAACTTTCACCAAGAAGTGAAGATAGTTGATTTTCAGAGTAAGAGTTTTTGTGATGTTTTGGAGCAGAGGGTACTTTCATTCCAGAGGTAATTTCATAAAGGGACTCATTAGGCCATGCGAGGACAAACAGGCCTTGGTAAGATAACTTTAGCTCTGAGTTTTGAAGGAGTAAACGCCTTTTTGTCACATTGGAGAATTATGAAGCCATCAAAATCAGAGCCCGGGCCACATGGGCACCCATCCACACAATCTGCATTTACCCATCATTGGCCACGGTTCGGGAAGCTGAAGGCGGGGGGCCTGGTGCCTCGTGTATCCCGGGGCTCATGGTGTTTATGGGGAGAGGCCCAGGGACATGGAACCAGGGCTCCAACCGCTGTTTCAACAAAGTACTATGATGGCACAGAGCAGGGTGACTATGCCCTGGAAGGGAGGGGATGGAGGGGCCCAACCCTGGAGGATAGAGGGGGAGGAGGAGGAGGACAAGGGGGAGGAGGGGGAGGAGGAGGGCATGGGGAAGGGGCAGGTGAAGCCAATGTTACAAGCTGCTCCCCAGGGGGCAAGAAGGCATGATGGTGGCCACAGCAGGGTCACTCCCTACCTAACTTGTTCTTGAGTTTGTTCAGAAGAGCCACATCTTTTTTTTTAATTCTTATGTTAATCCCCATACATTACATCATTAGTTTTAGATGAAGTGTTCCATGATTCATTGTTTGTGCATAACACCCAGTGCTCCATGCAGAACGTGCCCTCTTTAAGACCCATCACCAGGCTAATCCATCCCACCACCCCTCTCCCCTGTAGAACCCTCAGTTTGTTTTTCAGAGTCCATCATCTCTCATTGTTCGTCTCCCCCTCCGATTTCCCCCCCTTCATTCTTTTTTTTTTTTTTTTTAAAGATTTTATTTATTTATTTGAGAGAGAGAATGAGATAGAGAGCATGAGAGGGGGGAGCGTCAGAGGGAGAAGCAGACTCTCCGCTGAGCAGGGAGTCTGATGCGGGACTCGATCCCGGGACTCCAGGATCATGACCTGAGCCGAAGGCAGTCGCTTAACCAACTGAGCCACCCAGGCGCCCCCCCCCTTCATTCTTCCCCTCTTGCTACCTTCTTCCTTTTTTTTTTTCTTAACATATATTGCATTATTTGTTTCAGAGGTACAGATCTGTGATTCAACAGTCTTGCACAATTCATAGCGAGAAGAGCCACATCTTAATTTGAGGTCCAGGGAGTACTTCAGAGTATCAGGATATGCCATAAATTACGTCTGGGAGTTCCCTTGCTTGTGCATTTTACCTGGGGAGGTTCCACACTGATTTGTAAGGAGTCAGTGTCCGTACGAGGTCCTGAATGGTGCGTCTGCTGGGGCCTGCTCCTCTCTGTTTTCCGCCTGTGACCGCTTTCTGGTTACTGAGCCTCCCATCCCCGCATCACGCTGAGCGCTCTTGTGTCTGGGCTGCAGCCTCAAGATCTTGCCTACGGCCCCCTTGCTTCTTGGCTTCTCCGCTGGGCTGGGGCCCCAGGGCTGGGTCGGTGGGGTGGAGGGAGATGAAATGAGCTTCTCTGATGGCCGACTCTGCCCTCTGTTTCCCTCTGATTTCCACGAGGAGGTGTCTGTGCTGAGATTTGTGACAAAGGTACGGAGATCCAGGGGAAAGGTTGTGCATGTTTGGGGTGTGGCCCTGTGTGACCCCTGAATCCTGTGCCCCTGCAGATGGAGGGAGGAGAGAGGGAGGAGGGGGCTGGATGGGGGCTGGACCAGGGAACCAGATGGCTGCCGTGACCGGGGAGAAAGTCAGAGGCGGTGGTGATCATAGGGGCCAGGCCCCTGGGGTGGCTGGCACTGTCCAGAACAGGCATGCACCTGGGACTCAACCCAGGGCTGGGATCCAAGGGAAGGATCTGGCTCGGCTTCTGCCCTGAGAACCTTGGGCAAATACTTCATGTATTTGGACATCTGCTTTCTTTTTCTTTTCTTTTTTTTTTTTTTAAAGATTTTATTTACTTATTTGAGAGAGAGAGCACAAGAGGGGAGAGGGTCAGAAGGAGAAGCAGGCTCCCCGCCGAGCTGGGAGCCCGATGTGGGGCTCGATTCTGGGACTCCAGAATCATGTCCTGAACCGAAGGCAGTCGCTCAACCAACTGAGCCACCCAGGCACCCATCTGCTTTCTTGATTGAAGGTGGGGAGGTTAAATTCTTCACAAAAGAATTTGTCCAAACAGCTCCCAGGTTTATGTCTCCAAACTGGCACAGACTGGACACTTAGAAAATGTTAGTTAAAGTGAGCTGAATAGTTTCCTGGATGCCATTTCCACCTCTGCAGCGTGCTTGTGTGGCCGGTAAGGGAACTTTAACCAACTCAGTAAATGCCCTGTTGGCACAAACATACAGCCCCAAGCCCTCCTCCTAACCCAGCAGGGCATCGGCTCAGCCAGAAAGTTAGCATTTGCTTTGAACCTCTCTCTTCTGGAAGTCTTTGGGGAGTGACTTCTTCCCTCCCTCCTTTCTTTCCTCTCTCCTTCCTTCCCTCCATCCCTCCCTCCCCCTTCCCTCCTCCTCCCTCCCTCCTCCTTCCCTCCTTCCTTCTTTCCTTTCCCTCCTTCCTTCCTTCTTTTGCAATAATGGAAGAGCTGGAAATGACTTTTTTTGGGGAACAGAAGCCCCCAAAACCCATAAAAAAAGTCAATGACCACATCTTGAGGGACAGTAAAAGGAAACTGACATTATGGATGGTTAGGAAATCACCCTTGGACTTCTGCATAAAAGAGGACTGTGCATAAAAAATCCAGCAATCTCGATGTTCATTTTCAAACAGTGTTCACCTTTCCTGTGGGAAGGGTGACCTATCTGTCCCTATGGGGTCAGCCACCAGCGGCTCTGTGTCTTGGGGCAAGTCCACTGGTGCTCATGTTGGTCTCAACCTTCCCTCCTGTGAAGAACCCAATGCCACAGCCGACACGGGGGATCCCGTGTGGTTGGGTTGTGGAGAGAACTTAGCAAAGATCCAGTCTGTGCAAATCAAGGGATGTGTTGTAGTCATTAATAGCGACCTGTCTTCACATAATTTGAGCTGCTGGTGACTTCTTTTGTGTCACTCTCTGGTCACTGGGTGGACTCAGCTGCCCTGGTTGGTGACCCCTTCCTTGCTCATGGCTTCCTGAGTGTCCTGCCCTTGCAAAGCTGGTGCTCAGTGGGAGAGCCACCTTTCCCAGGGCAGAAGGGCTGTCCTTGGTCCAGTGGGTGAATGCACCTGCCCCACCTTGCTAACTCTCCCCTGGTACACAGGTCATGGTGCACTGGGGAGCATGGGGACATGGGCAGGGCAGTGGCTGGGGTTGGAGGGGCTCTCCCCCTCCTCCGGAGCCCTAGAACCACCTCTTATATGCACGCCTGTCACAAGAAGAGGCATTTCTCCAACGTTCTACCCCTGGGGCTCTTCTCCCTCTGCTCATGCTCTTCCAGGCAGTCTTGTGCACTCTCTGAGTCCAGCTTTTGTCCCCAGGATGCTCCGAATTCCAGCTCCTGATGGACCTGTGGCTCCACCAAATGCCTGGTGCAGAGCCAACTCTCGACCCATCTCTGTGGAAGGAACGGGCTTCCTGGGCCTGCAGATCTTCCATTTTCCGGCTCCCGTTGTGCCGGTTCTCCTGAACTCACCCAGATTCCTCCCTCCCTTCCTTCCCCGCTCCAGTCTGGTATCTCCCACTGAGGTGAGCCCCCCTCCCAATCAAGCCCTGGGGTGGGGTCCTCACTTGGGCCTCATCCATGCTGCTGCTCTGGGTTCTCTTCGCCCTCTGCCATCCATCCCAGGTGCTCAGTCCTTCTGAGACATGGAGCCTGCCTGGGACTGCCCAGTCCCTTAACATACCCCCTCATCCCGCTGCCTCTGTGAATGCCCCTGCCCCTTATTTCCTTCTCTGCGAGTTGAAGGACTAAGACTTCTCCATCTGCTTTTCCCCAGAAGCTTTGACTCTGTCACACCCAGAAAGGATTCTGACCCTTCTTCTGCAGCCCCCCACCAGGCATTTTTGAGGCTCCTTTTCCTCTCCCTGACCTTTAACCTGGGGTTGTTTGGGGCTCAGTCCTCTGGTCCCTTCCCTCTTCTGTCCTCACCCATCCCTCAGGGGGCGCCTCATACGGCCTCCGGGCTGTGAATGCCTTGTATCCAGCCACCGGCCAGGGCACCTCTCTGGCCCTGGTCTCTCCCTTGAATTCCAGACCTGTGCATCCAAGCATCTCCTCGGCATCTCCTCCTGGACTTCCAAATCTGAGCTCCTGAATTTTCCACCAAATCTCTTCTTTTGCCAAATTTCTTTAATTTCAGTAAATTCTCCCCATTTCCCCAAAACAATGTCTGGAGGGTGGGAAGCATTTTTAACTCCTCTTTTTTTCTTCTCCCTCCCCTGCCGCTACCATCACCCCGCTCAGAGGCCCCCATCTACTCTCCCTCCTGGATTCTGGCCATGTTCTTGTAACCGATCTTCTGCCCCTGGCCTGGCTCCACCGGCCCCGCCCTCGGCACCGCCACAGCCTCTTGTTGGCCTTGTCAATAAAGCAGCCAGTGGTCCTCTTACAAGTCAGATCATGCTTCTGATCAGTCCTCTGCGTAACCTCCCCGGGGGCCACCAGCTCACTCTGTTCACTCTGTCAAGTTCAGAGTCCTCATTATGATGCACCAGGGTCCGATGACCTGTCTTACTCCTTCCAGTCTTCCCCCTTCCTCACTGGGCTCAATACTGCTCGCCCAGGGCGCTGGGCCCGAATATGCCCACGCACTCCTGCCTCACTCTGTGCACTTCCGTTCCTTCTGCCTGGAATGCTGTTCCCGCAGGTGTCTGCACCCAGCCTCCCTGACCAGCACCCACACGGTCCCCTCGCCATGCCCCTTGTCCGGTCGCCTGGAAGAACGCACCGACCCCCTTCCCAACACTGCACGCTCCCTTCTTTCCTCTGCTTTTATACTGTTTCTCACCAACACTTAGGAGCTGACATTCTATCTGTTTCGTTATGTACCATGTACATTGTTGGTCTCTCCAACTTCTTACTGGAATAGGAGCCTCCTGGAGAGGGCTTTTTTGGTCAGTTTTTGTGTCTGGCTCTCAGAATTTGTGCCAGGCATGGTGCTGTTGGCCGCACAGGGGAGCCCGGTGCGGGGAGCAGGCTGCGATGGGCACACTGGGGGGCTGCACAGGGAGAGGCAGGGGAGATGTGGAGGGTCTGCCGCACAGCCCTTCTCTGGCGTGTCCTGTAGTTACATACGTGGCACCACTGCTGCTGGCTCTCAGGGGTGGTGTCTCCGCGCTCCTTGGTGGCCACCGGGGTCTACTTCTTGCTGACTCTCAGATCCTCCCCCTCCTCTCTCTTCTTACAGCCTCCTTGCATCTCATTTACAACAAATAACTTATTACAGAAGGTTAACGTTATGAAGGAAAGCAAAGACAATACTGCTAGGTGAAAAGGAAAAATTGCTATCACCCAGAGTCCTAAAAATAACCATTCACACGGAGGTGTCTGCCCCCCTACTCCTCGCTCATGTTAATGAGACAGTGTGACTGGTCCAGAGCTGAGGTCTGCTCCAGGTGGCGCGTGGAGTTGGGTGACTG
This sequence comes from Neomonachus schauinslandi, assembly GCF_002201575.2. NCBI lineage: Eukaryota > Metazoa > Chordata > Mammalia > Carnivora > Phocidae > Neomonachus > Neomonachus schauinslandi. The sequence goes on along the minus strand of NC_058405.1, from coordinate 189,114,855 downwards.
TCCACTTCCCACAGTCCTTCCCAGGTTCGGGGTGGACATGTCTATCTGCAGGGTTGGGCAATGTTGGGGGACACTGAGGGCACAGGCAGGTCCCTTACTGCAAGGAGGTCCTGGAGCTCAGTGGGAAATGCGGAGCCCTGCCTGGTGGGACCCTGGCCGCAGAGATGTGTCTGACCTGGGGAATGGGAACCACAATGGCATTGGGGAACAGAGCGACACAAAGAGAGTCACTGCAAGTGAGCTTGTGTGAGGATGGAGTGGCGTTTTCAGGTCTAGTCTGAGGGCATGCAAGAACCCAGTGTTCGCCTTCCTTGGGGGAAAAACTCCCCATCCTGAAAAGGCAAAAAGGAAGAAAAGGTATTGGTAGGGTCTCTGACTCCCGACCTCTTCTCCCAGAGGGGATCCACTGGGGGGAAGAGATCAACCAAAACACGAATTTCTTAACGAATAGAGAGAAGGGTGAGAACCAGGGTCGCCAGCAACTACAGGACCGAGTCACCTGCTGGAGATAGCAGAACATCCAGGGCAGAAGCTTCCTCTCTGACCACATCCAGGGCAGGCAGGGAAGGTGGTACGGAGGGAGAGCCCTGTCCAAGGTGGCTCCCAGTGACAGGGGGCAACCCTCCTCTGCACACGGTGCCCCAAGTGGACGGATGGCCCAGCGGATCCAGTGCTGGGCAGCTAACATGACCATCTCTAATAGACAGACCACACAGATAGCTCCCCCCAAGAAAGAATCATACTCAATATTCTGTTGTACAAAAGGAATGTTTTCCATTTAAAAATACATCAAGATTATTTTCTGGTCAATAAACATACACAACTTAATTTGAATTAAAAAGAGAAGATGATGACGTGGTCTGTGTGATTTTGCATCTCGTAGGTCCTTCCTTGCCCTAAGGTTTTATGACCCGTCATGCCAGCTACATATTGGCAATGTAAAGTACTCAATGAAATCATCACCTTATTGAGACATCAACTATGTCAAAGGAAATTTAGGATGAGTGGCAGGAAAATCTTACGGGAATGTAAAATTATTTCCCAAGGAAGTTGTTAAAAATCCATTCTATGAGCCATTTATAAACATGTTATTTATCAACATCTTCCAAAAAAATGTTACACAACACATCACCAACAAAATTCCTACATTAGCAAGATGGACCAGATGCCTTAATAAGACTTTTTTCATATCTCCTGATGATTTAAATTATAGCACTGTAATTTTTTATAGCTTAAAGAATGTTATTTTCTTGGAGTATGAAATATAACACCAAGATGAAACAATTGCTTTTAGGAATGAACGGGGAGAGATATTTTAGTTGTCTTTTGTAGCTTTCAATTGGTAAATCAGGGCAAGATAGAATAGCTGTGTAATTTCAAATGAATATAATTTTTTAAAAGATTAGTTATGTGAATGTGTCCTTAGATGACATACAATTGATTTATTAGTGATTAAGATGATGTGTTAATATTAACATGGTTATTAGTACATATTAATTAAAATGACCCAAGGGCAGGGCTTGCTGAGGAGGAAGGCGTGATGGGGAGGGACTCTGGTTGGAGAAGATGCTGGAAAAAGGTGAAGCTGGGGGTTGGGTGGGATAAGGAGCAAGGGGCAGGTCCAGCCTGAGATTGTGCGGGGAAGGGTCTAAGGACATTTCACGTGTGAAAGATTAGTAAGTCAAGCACTACCCAATGACCCAATGTGCTGGATCAAGATGGTATCACTGAACACAGCTGGGAGTGATCTTTTAAAATCAAACATGAAGATCCCAACATGGAAGATAAATTAACTGGAAAAAATATTCATTAATGAGAACTACCTTTATATACGCCTGAATGATATCCCTTTATGTGCTTAAGGTATAAATAGTCCCATGTACTTCTGGACATCAAAGTCTGGGAAACATGGTGCATGGAGCCAGCAAGATATCAACTAGCAAGTTCCTAATTTACAGAACAATCTTAAAGGAGCAGAGAAAATGCTGCAGCTATGTTTGAAGTGACCACTATAAAGTTCTTCAATCTATGGAAAATACTGGGGTCAAATATTTACAGTACTGAAGGGCTCATGTGCAATGGAAAATAACCTCTAAATCAAGAACATCTGGAAGAAAAATCTCAGATCCAAGTAATGAAAAGAGCAATAAAAATGCAGAGGACATTTGTGAGGAAGGCTAATGAAGAAGGGAAGTTTTTTTTTTTTTTAAGTAATGAGGTTACCTTCCTGTGGTGAGCTTGAGGGAAATGATGTGATTCTGTCTGACTGAGTTTACAAGCTGCCAAACGAAAATATTGCTACCTCCCATTTCATGAAATGAAATAATTGCTGATGTATAGAACTCATAGATGGCTTTAGAGTTTAAAACACTAGAGAAGTAAAACACACGCCCCTTTACACACACACACACACACACACACGCGCGCACGCACGTGCGCGTATGTATTTGGGATCAATCAGTGGAAGAATGTTTTTTCTGGATTACAGGAAAACAAGAAAGAGAGGCTGAATTTAGACAAGATGAAAAATGTTGGCTTCTGTCGGATTCCAATCCTGGCCCTGTTGTGTTACTAATTGTTGACTTAGGCGAGGTATTTAGACCTCTTCCAGCTTCAGTCTGCGTATCTTTATTTATTTATTTATTTATGTTTTTTTTTTTTTAAAGATTTTATTTATTTATTTGTCAGAGAGAGAGAGAGCATGGGCGAGAGAGAGTGAGCCAGAGTACAAGCAGGGGGAGCTGCAGGCAAAGGGAGAAGCAGGCTCCCCGCCGAGCAAGGACCCCGATGCGGGACTCGATCCCAGGGCACCGGGATCATGACCTGAGCCAAAGGCAGCCGCCTAACCAACTGAGCCATGCAGGCATCCCTGCATATCTTTATTTTTTTTAAAGGTTTTATTTATTTATTTGAGAGAGAGAGGGAGAGAGAGTATGGGGGGAGGGGCAGAGGGAGAAGCAGACTCCCCACTGAGCACAGACCCTGATGCGGGGCTTGATCCCAGGACCCTGAGATCACGACCTGATCCCAAGTCAGACGCTTAACCAACCGAGCCGCCCAGGCGCCCCAGTTTGCATATCTTGAAATGGTGCTCCCACAAAGGTTAACTGAAATAAAGCAGACAGAGCATGGAGGCTCAAACCTGGCACAGAGAGAGACCGCTACCTGGGCTTATCATCACTGTTATTACTACACCTTTATTTAAGGAAGCAAGGTGTCAAAAGGAGGCTAAGATTCCATCAAACAATAGTGTCCAATGAAAAATATTTATAGGGGCGCCTGGGTGGCTCAGATGGTTGAGCGTCTGCCTTCGGCTCAGGTCATGATCCCAGGGTCCTGGGATCGAGTCCCGCATCGGGCTCCCGGCTCGGCGGGGAGCCTGCTTCTCCCTCTGACCCTCTCCCCTCTCATGCTGTTTCTCTCTCGCTTGCTCTCTAATAAAAATCTTTAAAAAAGAAAAAAAAAGAAAAATATAAATTTTGGAGGGTCTAAATTCTCTTGGAAGCATTTTGGACGATGAGCCCCATAAAACAATGAGGTAAAGTTTTTGCTTCCTTTAATGAGAACAGTTGCCTGGTTACACAACAGGGCCACTGGGACACATTCAGAGGGTCTCATGTCTAATATATTGTGGAGAAAAAATTAGTATAATCCAATATGAATGAACAAGGCTTCTCCCCTCCCAATTTCCTCCACTCTGATGTTTATAATAGGACATCACACCAGGGTAGAGTGTCTCACAACTGCCCCCTGCATTAGTACTGATGGTTTTGAAGTCCTGAATGTCCTTAGATGGGTATTATTTATACCACATATAGTATATCCATTTAGTATTTCCGCCTCAAGAGCCTCCTGTTACTTAGGCACCCAGAAAACTTCGAAGTTAGGAAAGTTACGGACTTCAAAAGATTGCTGTGGGTTGAGAGTACAGAAATCCAGTAGGGAACCAAGTGGGTCCCGAAGAGTCTCAGGATATTCAAATCATAATTACAGTCCATTTGATGTCTGCCTGCAGTTTAGAGACTGAATAGCAAATTGCCAAGAATGCCTAATCTTGGGCATGGTCTCACTGCCCATTAGGGTACCCTGAGCAGTTAACAATAGCAGTGAAAGGCTGTAGGAAAAAGAAATCTTCAAACTTGGTGTTGGTCAAGCAAATTGGCTCAGTTATTGGTATTGTAGATGACACTGGTGACTAAAAAGATTTCTTTCTGGGCGCCTGGGTGGCTCAGTCGTTAAGCGTCTGCCTTCAGCTCAGGTCATGATCCCAGGGTCCTGGGATCAAGTCCCACATCGGGCTCCCTGCTCTGCGGGAAGCCTGCTTCTCCCTCTCCCACTCCCCCTGCTTGTGTTCCTGCTCTTGCTATGTCTCTCTCTGTCAAAAAAATAAATAAAATCTTAAAAAAAAAGATTAAAAGGATTTCTTTCTTCCTATGTATATATGTATGTATCTATTTGATGCTCCTCAAAACTGTTAAGCATTGGATAAGATACCATGTCTGAAAGTGCCTGACACAAAGCTAATGATTATTAGAAGCTCTTTTTTGTTTCTTCCTCTCTATCCGGAAAGCCAAATGAGGGTCCCAATGGCATCCTTTTGTCTCCAATGTTGACACAGTTGGGATTGCGCTCTAGGTTACACAGACAGTAAGTGAGGTCCCTGTTCTCTTTCTGCCCCAGGGGTAACACGGAGGAAGATGGCTCTGGGTACAGGCGATCATTGACTTAGGACCAAACCCTAGAGGAGGAGGAATATCAATGACCAAGATTCCTGAGTTATCAGTGGTTGTCTGTCCCTTCTGGAATCCCTTTGATTCTGAGTCCTGGGTCCCAGAATGTCTGGTCACAATCTAGAACAGGGATGGGACAATAAACAGATTGCACCTCATGGGCCTGGGGATGTAAGCCTGTATTGAGAAAGATTGCAAAGCTCAATGGGAAAGGGAGCTATGATTAATTAGTGATGTCTGCCACTGGGTGATCAATTAGTGATGTCTGCCACTGGCTCAAGATAAAAGGAGGATAGCACACACCAGCTTGTTAGAATTCCCATCCATAGGGTAAGGCTCAGCTCAAATACCATCTTCACAAATACTTCCCAAGATTTAGAATTAAAGCATTATATGAACTCAAAGATAATGGGATTGCCCCTATCATTCTTTATGTATTTTAGGCAGTTATTTCATTATACTGCCATACATTATAATTGTTTCTTTTCTTTTCATTACTGCCAGATTATAAGGCAAGTATTTCTTCCAAATCATCCTTATGCAACCATGATCCTCCCCTCCCTCTCTCCCAGTCCCAAGTCCCCATGCATGCATTCAGGCTTCCTTCTGGTGATTCACTCAAAGAATGTTTGCTGAGCATCCAACTTGCACAGGCCTTGTGCTGATGACTAAGAGCAGTAAGACACGGTGGAAGACAGGGCTCAGCTCCATGGAGTTCATGGCTTTACACAAGGCAAGCTGGTGCTTGGGAGCTCTGCTGATGAATCTGACTCATTGCATGCTGGTCCTAAAGCTTGGCAGGTGGTGACCCAGGAAGGGACTGTGCCCGAGGCTGAGTTTGCACGAGGGGCCAGTGAGAGGGGCCAGCACTGGGCTTCATCAGAGGGGGAACCTGAGAGCTAGATTCAGAGCCCAAGGATGGCAGGAGGCAGAGCCTAGAGCTGGAATGCTGGGAGCCCAGGGAATCCCAGTGGCTGGTTTCTAGCAGACGTGATTGTACTTTCTCCGTGCCGTGCTGTCTGGAGTAAACTTAAACGCTGGGCGGCTCTTACCAGCTAAGAAGATGCTGCAGTGCCCAAAGGCTCAAAAGTCAGCCATGGAACGGAATATCTGCCTGCCTTCGAGCTACTAACTGATGGTTCCTCTCACTGAACTCCTCTCCCGCCTCACCCCTGCATTCTGGGGAGAATTCATTAAATATTTTATCTTAACCTCCTTTCTGAGAAAAATTAAAAGAACAAGCCCAGGTTGTTTTGTATCCCCTGAGGTCATATTTGAATTTCTAACTTCCTAAATGATTCTAGCCAGGCCACTGGAAAGAAGCACACGGTAGACTTGGGACAAGGCTAAGCTTTTATAAGATGCCATTCTCTATCCATGGAAGGTTAGGGGTTGTAAAGAAGACAACACAACATTAACCAGTCCTTCCGCTAAGATTTAGATGGCTTTCTTTGTAACGCTGTCACCGAGTCATCTTGTCTTAATGGTGAAGGCTGTAAAAGTCTCAACGGCAGAGAAGGAGATGTTTATTGCCCCCCAGTTAGGCAGAGACCCTGCCCCCGGCAGCTGTGCTTGAGTAGAGCTCGTCAGTCGGCGGCTTCAGTTCTGAGAACTACCTCAGCTCTGGCAGTCAGGGAATCAAGAGTCTGATTCTACGAAAACCTCTGCTTTCTTGTCCGCTCTGCCGGCTAAAAAGGAGGTGCCTTCTGGTCGGGGGGCGCTGCTTGCTGTTTGTTAGTGTTGTGGGTTGACTCCACTGCGGGGGCTTCTCAGGGCAGCTGCCTCTATGCCCTAGATGTCCCCTCTTGTCCCATTGTTTTTAGCCTTGAGAACAGCTCAAAACCTCTACGCTCCTGAAGATGGCAGGTGGGACAGAGATTTCACATGGGCGGAATCCAGGATTCAGGGTCCTTGGGGTTCCCACCTGTTGCTCAGCCTTCTTTACCTGTCAGGTGTCTCAGTGGGGGGCAAACTCTGGGGACACTGCAATGATGGTAGCTCCGGGGGCCCCTCAGGTGCAGGCAGGGCCCTGCCCCAAGACCACGTGTTGTCAGGAACAACCAGGCCCCCATGGCAATACCAGTTACCACAGTCTCCCAGCCCAACCAGCTCTCTAGTGTCAGTGGGACAAAATGGAAAGGTGACAGTCCTCATTGCAAAGGGCTTGGCTCTCATCTATTCAGCCCACAGCCCTGTCCCAGCTCTGGCCTCCTGCGGTGGGCACACTATGCTCCTGGCTCCTTGGGCATCTGGGCCTTCCTCACCCTCTTCCTCCAATGGGCTTCAGCGGCCTTCCTGGCCCTGCGAGGTGAACATTTCCAACTAGGACCCAGCCTCTGTCATACACTGTGTGACCCAGCGAACCTCCACGTCCCTAACTCACCAGAGCATGGTGTGTGTCGCTCAGTTATTTGTGTTCTATAAACAGAGCTTGGGCATCATAAATCCAGTTCCCCCATTTAGCAGCCAAGGGGATGGAGGCCCAAGAGAAGAAAGGAGACTATTTGTTTAGGTAGAACCCAGATTCCCAATTCTGCTGTTTCTATTACCCTGCCCTGCCTTTCATGCTGTTCTTGTCAGCTCTTGTGCTCAGCTCTTTCCCGATCCTGTCTGAGTTCTCCAGCCAGAGAACCTGGGGTGTTTGATTTCTCCAACCAGATTCTGACCCCTTGAGAGTGACTGCATCTTGTCATTTCCCTTGTTGCATTTAGCAGAGTGGACAAAAGAAGATGCCCTAAGCACTGGTTGAAATGGATGCATACAAAGAAGCGAATAACCTTGACAACAGACCACCCAGCATGGAGACTATTGTGTGACACCCAGGAGGGTGGCCATTGAGTTACTGGCTCGGCTGGAGAAGGTAGATAGAGCCGCGCATGTCATAGACCAGCAAGGCGGGATGTGGATGGAGGTGGGCCAGGGCTGCTGTTGTCCAGGGGAGCCACTGGGGCCCAGCACCCTCAGGGCACATGGTTATCTGGTAGCAAACTTGGAATCAGAGCAGATGCTCTCATCACATCAATCCCCCGCCCCCACCCTGCTCTCCTGGGCAAGGGCTGAATGAATAGGGCTGGGGGCAGAAGTAAGGAGGAAGGAGAAGACGCAATGGCGACACTGAATGGGGCCAGGGTGTCATGGCTCCGCAGAGTTTTGTTACAGCAGGACGGCAGCTCCCTGGCCAGTGGGGCCCAGGGGCCCCCAGAACGGGTCCTGCCTTCTTTTTCACACAGATCACTTTTTAGCTTTTTTTCCTCCTTGGAGTATCATCTCTGAATAAGGCATGCTTTCTCCCCTCTTTGTTCGTATGATCTCATCAGATCCCTCCTGTCCCCAGAACTCTCAAGTGCATTATGGAAAACCAGCCTGACCTTGGGAAGTGCTGTAAGGGCAAGAGCCCTCCCGACCTGTCGCTCTTCGGGTCCTGTTTTCCCAAAGCTGCTCCCCCTCTGCCTCTGTCTTCTGCGCCTGTCAAAGAACTGTCAGCAGTTCTCAAAGCCACAAATCATAGCGCGGGAATCAAATTCGTTTGCAGGGAGAAACGAATTTGTGTTCGGGGGGCCGTTGGCATGATGTGGCGGGCCAGGCCGATCCACGGTGAGCACGTTGAAGCACATTCAGTCAGGGAACTCAGGGGTGAATTTGGCCTTTCACCTTCTGGTTGCTTTGGCATCACGGAGGTAAACCCGGTCATTTTTTCAGAAGGATCATCCAAGACAATCCTGAATCGAGGCAGCGGCTCACAGTCAGGAAAGCAAAGCCAAAATGTGATATTCAGGGAATACGAGAGCTAGCGGTCTATTTTAGTGCTGAGTCTGGTGTCATGGGAAATCACTCAGCTCCTCAGAGGAAGCAAATGGAATATAAGCGAGGCATTATTAGCATACTCAGATAATTGCATCATTATAAAGCAATACTGTGACTAATTTGCAAACTTGTACAGGAAAGGTCCTTGGCTGTGATTCTGGAGTTACCAGCCTTCTGATACAACCTTCCCCCCCATCTGCACATGGGTCACTTTCTGAGCTCAAGGATTCACCCTGTGGCTTCTGGAAACAGTCTTTCTGATGCAAATTGGTGATGTCTTGTAATGCTAACTGCCGGATATCGTGATTGCCTGGGATTTTCTATTTATGATCTCAAATATTCTCATTCGGTTAGGGGTGAAACCAGCCCGGGTGTGAAGAAGTGGGAATTTAATTAAAGGTTGCCACGTGCCTGGGATGGTGTTTCAGACCAAGACTCTGTGACACTGGAGAGACTCACAGATTCGCCCCGAACGTGCTTCTCTTCCTCTTCTGATCAGCCTCTGACTCGAGGTGTTTCTAGCAGCACTACTTAGAATTTTCCCCAAGATGTAGATGATTAATCAAGGCTCCCGGGATCACAATGACCCATTGTCCCAGAAGGCATTCCTTCTGCTGGCATCTGACCCTTTCCTCTTGGGGTGAGTGTGCATTTTCCCAAACTCCTAATGGACAAAAACTGAAGAACAATTGCCCTGCGTGTAACTTACATTTGCACGAAGGAACAGAGGGTTTTTGTTGCTGGAGGTAGGGAAAAAGGCATAAATTAACTTAATCTTTATATTCTCATGAAAAACATACATCTGTTTTGAAGAGGACAGCGTTCCACTCGGTGTTTTATTTTTAAAAGAATATATTGCACAAAAGCCTGTCATGATAATATTAAAGGGAATTAAAATAAAAGGCTCCAGGACAATCCGACCACTCTGACAAATGTAATTATTTTCATTTTCTGTTTCCCTCTCTCCCTTATCCACACAAAGTTTTTATCCAGTTGTCATTAAAGTTCCCTTTGCTTTTAAAAGCATTACATTGTGATGGAGATATCTCTTTTAGATAGTTATGTACCATTATTAAAGATTCAAAATATCATTAATTTCCTTCAAGCTCTATTATGTTTATCATCGATCACCATGTCAGCACATTAATCACCTCTGTGGTTGCCTCAGGATTGTTGCTTAACTATCTACTTTTAATAGAAATCTGACCACTCTGGCCTTTCTCTGCACCAACAAAGACATACCATTTCATGAGCTGCTGATCCCTTGAAACAAGCGAAGTCTTTTAATGGTCTCCTACACGGCTGAGATTTTTTTTTCAGATAATGAAAATCAAAGGCCAGAGAAGTTTGCGGAAACAAGGAGAAACGTCCCTATTCTCCCACAGCCCTTGGATGCCGAGCAATTGTGGACACAGATGTGACAGCCGCTCTGACCAAGGGCAGCTTCTCTGCAGCGCTGCGTCCTGTGTGGGACTGACTGCCGGCCAGGCGGCGCAGATGAGACAATCGGCCCAGGTTTAATGAGGGTGGGGGCTCCGGGGCTGGCTCTTTCTGAGCGCACAATCTAGCAGCGTAAGGAAGCCTGGCAACATGGGCTTTGGAATCAGACTTGCCCAGTTACTCAGTATGTGATGCTGGGTAAGTTAGGTGACTGTCCTGTTTTTTGATTCTTCATATCTGAAACACATTATGTCAGGCATCCATTCAATAAATGTTTATTGAACATGGTGCTAGATGCTGGGAATGTAATGGAGTTCACACACTTGGAGTGAGATGGAAGTAGACACACGGACACTTATCTCATCACCATCATGGAAAACCCTAAGTGTGTTCAGAAGGGTGGAGCAGAGCTCCATGTTATGAGAGCCCACGGGAGGGAAGGCTGAGCTTGTTAGGCTTGTGAGAGCATGAGTGAACCAGCAGGGCACTGAAGGGAACAGCATTTCAACAGAGGGAGTAGAAAGTGCATAGTGTCCATACTAAGAGGAAGCGTGGCGACCAGGAAGTAGGGCATGATATAATAATGACACGGTGACATTTAATGTCACCCTGACTACAGTGTGGAGATGTTCTCCCAGGTGAGCTAGAGCAGATGCAGAGAGACCAAGGAGTCTCCAGGGAACTCACCTGGCTTGCTCCCTGTTAGGGTCCAGCAGCTGGCTCAGCACCTCAGAGAGAGTAAGTGCTGAAGGAAGAGTTTCTTCAGTGAATGAATCGTCCTGGTGATAGTTGTAGAGATGGGGAGACAGAGACAGATTTCAGAAATATTTAGGAAGTAAGGGGGACGGCTATTGCTGCCTGTCCCAGGGTAGGTCCTCATCTAGACAGCCCTATTGATCGTGGCTGAGAGCCCATGTCCTGGTTCCACGGGCTGTTGGCAATGCAGGGTGGCCTCCGCTGGGGCACCTGAAACCTGTTGGCTGTGTCCACGGTTCCTTAGCCTCCAGAATCCGAGCTAGGGCCATTCTCACCTGACCACAGAGGTACACAAGTGAACAAGCCCTGTCATGCAAGCACATTTCAAGCCTCTGCTTACATCACCCTTGCCCACATCCCTCTGGCCAAGCTGAGCCCGAGGTCAGAGTGGAAGGTCATTATAAAGTCACTGTGGCTACGGGAGGGAGGGGTGAAGAATGGAGGCATAGTGAGTATCTATCAAACTATGAGCTAATAGATGCCTTACTCTTTCTCGTCTCTTCAAATACCTTGGTTAAGAAGTTTGTTTTTCTCCCCTATTTCCCTCGTGCCCTTTCCTTTCTGGTCCCTCCAGTTTTTCCCAGCTGTAACCTAGCCAATTTAAAATTAATACCCAGTCATGAAAATCTTCTGGAAGTGGCATGCTATTTATAATCCAAATCCCACCCCATGGTGTATTTAACCTTGAATATTATATGAGTTCATTCTTTGAGACCATCAGCTGTATGTCTCTCATTATGTATTGTCCTATTTTCTGTGGGTTGTAAAAGCCCACAGTGGGCACTGAGTATGTGCTTGCTGATTACGAATATATTCCACCTTGCAGCTTTATCCTTTGTCAATGTCTTTGGAACATAAGCATCATCATTTCCAATATATTCAGTTTGAGCCCCTTAATCCTCCTCTAAAACATTCTCCGTCATTGGCTAAGTCTCAGAAAACACACACATGCCACATAATCATAATATGACAACATCTGAAAACTACGTAGGGCTTACTGTATACCAGGCACTGTTCTAAGTGCTAATTTCATATGAAAATTTGAGGGTTCTACTCTCCCCCAACAGGAATATGCTGGAATATGATGGAATCATCTCAAGAGGGTCTCAAAACACACACCCATACTACAAATATTATATATTTGGTAAGAAGCTTTCCATAGAAAAGGAGCCTGTTTTTCACTTAAACGTCTGTTCAAAGCCCTTCTGTTTGGTTTTTAATACTGAAGTATCCCCTCTATAAATGGTACATTCCTTTACTTAAAAAAGAAGCCCAACATGTGCAGTAAAGAGTTCTATTTTGTACTTGCAAGAGCTCAAACTTAGGTGGGGATGGGGGCTGATGAACACAGCCTCCGGGCCACTGGGGACTCTAAGACTGTCTCATCTGACTGAAGAAGATGAAGGAGTACGTGCTACAGCCCAAGATTGCCAAGGATTTCACAGTGCTCCCACTCTGCTTTTAACTGTGCTATAAAAATTCATTTCCCGACTAGAACTTGGCTCCAAAGGTTTAAGTTTGAAAGGCTGAAGTCACACTGAGCCATACTTCTCCCCGAGTGGAAAATAACATTCTATTTGATGTCAAGTGGGTCTATGACCAAGAGTGAGAGAGTGAGAAGAAAGAAAACTCTTTTAAGCAAATGAAAGTAAGAGTTGGTTTTTTATTTGGAATTCCTGGCACACTCTTTTGATGTTTAAAAATTGCCTGCCAGGCTCTCATGGTTTATGTGCAGGTAATGGACATCTTCATTCTGATGGTGACATTTAAGAGCATCTAGTCCTGACAGGGAGAATCTTAATAGAAACACAGTATGGAAATATGGATTATTTTATAATGCATGTTGAATCCACTACTTTCTTATTTAGAGTGGTTCTGATATCTGGCAATTTCCCACCAGTCTGAGCACTCTCTGCATCTCCATCTCTCTCTCTCTCTTTCTCACACACACACACACCCCGCCCCCCAAGGGCCAAAGCAATGTTGAACATAACTTCCCACTCTCTACTCCAGTGGGTCATGGGTGAAGATCTGTGTTCATGCAGTTGGTCCAAGTTAAAGTACAGCATGTAGTTGCCCTAAGCTTCTAAGTGGTCTTCTAACTGTTATGCCTAATAACCATGCAATATTCCATCAAATTAAAGGACAAAAATTGACTTCGGTACTTCTCTGTTCTTCAGTGTTTAAGTGGTTCCTATTATTTTTCTCTAACAGATATTATATCAAATAACTGCTGTTTTTATACAGCTTATATTTTCCATTTACTCATTTCCTGTAGTCATTCTTTCCAGATACGTTTCTATAAGTGGGAAGACTAGGCAAACAATTTAGTCTCCATAATACAGTCGTCCACAAAAGGTGTGTGCAAATTTTTCATGCCGCCTGCTCTAGGTTGCAGACACACAACACATGCATGTGGGTGTGTTGTATTCTTTCCCATCCAATTTCACCAGCAACAGATGTTATGATTTTTATTTTTTTATTTTTTTATTCTTATGTTAATCCCCATACATTACACAGATGTTATGATTTAAACTATTTTTCAAATTTAAGTTTAACATGGTTCTCACATTTGCTCTTATGTTCATTTCTTTTTCAGGTGCTGGTTTACTCCTTTTACCTCCTTTTATGTGTCTATTTTTTTTTATATTTGTCCATGACTCATTCTCCTAGAGCATCTTTAAGCCCTTCCAAATATGCGTGAGTATTTTCAAAGGACATTATCAGTGTGAACTGTACTTGTCAACACAAGTCATGTAAACATCTTATCTTACATGTTACCCTCTATATTTTAACCTAGTACTTTTTATTTTAACCAATGTTGTAAAAATTTTTTAATTGAATTGCTCATCAGTTTGCTTCATGTCTTTTCTAATATTGAAAAAATATATTCTTTTTATTTCTTCAAAGACAGGCTATTTTCTGCTGATTTTTCTCTATGAATATGCTTGCGATAATTAAATAACCTCCTTTATTTGGGGATCACTGTGTAAACTGATACACATCAGTTTTTCTTCAAATTGCTACCAGATCATCCCAATGTTATTTATATTATAACTCGTCCTTACCTCTTTTTTCCAAAGATTGTGTAATAAAATACTGGGGTTCATTCTACCTTGTGTGTTCTACCCATTCATCTTTATTTCTATTTCTTAACAACGCCACACAACTTTTTATTATTGTTATAGGAGCTAATATTCTGTTTTCTAAAAAGGCTAAGTTTCAGTCCATTTCCTTCTATTTGGAATATTCTCTACAATACCCACACAGAGAAAAGACACCAGGTTTTGTGAACATAAAGCTTATACAGTTAGGGCACCCTTTTAAGAAAGAAACGACAAAATTGTGAAGGGCCCAAGCACATGAGGAGCCCTTGGCTTAGCTTGCTGGGCTTCGTGGGGATCCACCCAGCCCCACCTGTCTCACTGCCATCTCACAGCTGAATGTGGATCCTCATGCCACCCAGTTACAAAAAGGAAACACTCTTTATATCTTAACTGGAATCACATTGTACCTGTAAAATAGAACACAACGTTTTCCACTTAATTTGTTTTCTTTTTCTAACCTCCTAATAAGGCTTTACCATGCAGCTCATCCATCCAGTAACAATTCATTGCGTACCTCTTCAACAATTCTGCCATTTTGCAAGGTTTTTTATGATGGCATCCATTGTAAGTAATTGGATTTATTATTATTTCAAGTCCTTGAGACTTTATGAATGGGATCTTGAATTTCAAAATGGTTTTATTTGCTAATGACTTTGTTTATTTTTCCACGGCTAATGACTTTCCTTATTTTTTTTTTTCTGTGTATTTTTCTTACAGCCATCCCTTTCGTGGAAGCCTATGTATTAACCTTTTGGTTTTAAGTTAATTGGTTTTTTAGATTTTCTTCAGAGTATATCAGGTTGTCTTCAACTAATCATATTTTAAAATTCTAAGTGTGGCTGTTCCTTGCTTAAAACTCCCCCATGGTCCCTTATTACCCTTAATTTTTTTTAAAAAAACATATTTTTAAGTGTTGCAAAAAACATAACATAAAATTTACCATCATAACCATTTTCAGGTGTACCATTTATCAGTGTTAAATATATTCACACTGTTGTGCAACAGATCTCTAAAACTTTTTCATCTTGTAAAACCAAAACTCAGTCACCGCTAAACACTAGCTCCCCATTCTCCCTACCCACCCTAGCCCCTGGCAGCAACCATTCTTCTCTCTGTCTCCATGAACCTGACTACTCCAGGGACCTCATGTAAGTGGCATTGTGTAGTATTTGTCCTTTTGTAACTGGCTTGTTTCACTTAGCGTAATGTCATCAAGATTTGTTCATGTTGCAGTCTGTGACAGGATTTCCTTCCTTTTTAAGGCTGAAGATTATTCGCTTGTATGGGTAGACTACATGTTTATCCATTCATCTGTTGATAGATCCCCATCCCTTTGATGGAATCCCAATTACCCTCCAAATCCCCACACGCTGGTCTTCTCTCCTCCAAGGCCCCACCCTGGTTTGCCCCCCTCCCCAGGCTCAGGCTCCCTCTCCACTGCTTTTTTTCTGTCCCTCAGAAGATGCCGAATTTGTCCCTGCCTCAGGGCCTTTTCATATCCTTTCCCCTTCTGCTGCTAATGTTCTTCCTTATAGCTTTCATTTCAAATGTTACTTCCTAGAGGCCCCATCTCTGTCACGTTCTATAATGCTACTGTTTTAGACTTTTATTCATCACATGAATCATGACCTGCCATTCACCTGTCTCTTAATTCCAGTGCTTTTTGTCCCTGTGTCCCTGCTAGAAGTAAACTCCACATGGGGTGGAGGCTTATTTAACTGACTCACCACTCTGTCTCCAGGCCCAGCTAGCCACTGGCAGGCGCTTATTACATATCTCTCCAGTGAATTTCCTCAGCGTTATTTATTTTTCCTGTATTATTGCATTGGGGGGAACTTAAAACACATAACAGTAGTGGAGATGGTGGTTATCTTTGTTTCATTTTTAAGCTGACGTTGTCTTTCAGATGATCTACCATCATGTATCATGTGGTGTTTTAAATAGTCTTTAAGGATTTTAAGGAAAGGATTCTTAAAATAGTTTTGTTAGGGATTTATGACGAACCTCAGCATCTATTTGCAAAGTTATTCTTTGTTCATCTATGCGAGGACAGCAAGCGCCAGGGACCCTCTGGATCAAAGACCCTTGCTCTAACGTAATAGCAGTGACCAGTGTGTCACTCTGTTAAATGATTTTAATTGCTTCGTGTAAGAGGAGCCACCCTGGCATTAAATGACTCTAAAATTATTTTGATATTGATTGAAACAATTAAAACCAACAATATCTCTGACTGAAAAACATGGTTCCTTAAAGACTGAGCTGTTTGGAAATGCTGAACTGTGGCATTTCGTGTGTTTAGCCTCTTTCTTTATGTCCCTGTGCTTGGAGCTGTTCACAACCGACAGCATGGTTAACGATCTTAGTGATGTCTTTCCCACATGTCCGCCGGCAGAATAGGAAGGCTGGCCTTAGAACCCTCACCTTATGGAACAAGCATTGGGCTGTACTCAGCACCCAGGGTGCCTTGGACTGGCTGTGGGTGTCCTTTCTTGTATTCCTGTCCGTGTAGGAGATACTGCATGCCATGTGGGAGCAACGTCTGCCTATGAAGTGAGTTCAGCCCAGGGTGGGTATCCTGCCAGCTCTACGGCCCTGGGCACATTGCTCAACGTCTTGTGCCTCCATCTTGCTTTCTGTGTCAAGAGAATACCAGACGTGGTCCTCAGGGGCCTCGAGGGATCAGAACTTAGAGATGGAGTGCCCAAACCAGAGGAGGTGCTCAAGAGCCAAGAACTATTGTTAGTACCGTCTGAACTCTGTTGTCACCTTCCCATTTTTACCCAATTAATTTACTCCAGTGTACCCTCATCCATGTCTCTCTGTCTCTGTCTCTCTCATTTTCTCTCTCTCTCCTACCTTTAGTGCTTTCAGCCATACAGATTTTTTCAGTCTCTAACTATCTGTGATCCTTTGGAATCTATGTTGGAGCTGTTGTTTCAAAGCATTAGATGGACCCACAGAATGAATTTCAGGTTTAGTCCCATAACGTGTTAGAAGAGACCATTGACTCTTTCTGAAATTATTCTGAAACAGGCAGAAGAATGAACGTGGAATGTCAAGTAGTTGAACCAAAATGGAAATTTCATGTTAGTCAATGAAACTAGATTCCCTGACCCTATGGGCAAACCCTGCTAAACTGAACGTGCACAGAGTAGCCTTGGTTACATTTCAAAGAAAAGATCTATAACAAGAAACCCCAGTGTGAGTGTTGAGATGCTCCAGCGGAGCCCTCTCTGGGTGATGGCTCTGGTGCTCGATGATGGGAATCTGCGCTTGATGATGGGCCCATAGGATGGCCAGCTCAAGGCTCAGTGTTCTCCCGGGCGTGGGCTGCCATACACCACACCACAGACTGAGCGGCTTCAACAACAGACATTTATTTCCTCATGGTTCTAGAGGCTGAAATCCAAGCTCAAGGTGTCATCAGGGTTGGTTTCTTCTGAGAACTCTGTCCTTGGCCTGCCGACGGCTCCTTCTTCTTCACATGGTCTCTCCTCTGTACTTGTCTATGTCCTAATCTCCTCCTCTTGTAAGGACATGGGTCATATGGGATTAGGGTCCACACTAATGGCCTCACTGACCTTAATTACCTCTTTAAAGACCCTGCCTCCAACTCACATTCTCAGGCCCTGGGGGTTAGGACTCCAACACATGAATTTGGGGGGAATATAATCCTTCACCTAACAGATGGGTTTCCTTATCTATTTTGGTCCTCTGTGGTTTGTTTGGGCTCTTTCTTATTCTCTAACCTGCAGAGAAAATTGGCTTCTGGCTGCAGGATTTGTCACTCAAATAAGCAGTCACCCAGAAGTTAGAGAGGGGTGCTTCAGCATTGACCCCAACTTTAAATCATTGGTTCGTGAAGTTGGGCATTCCAAATCCTTTTCCTTTGGTCCAGCACTGATTTCTTTAGGTATTCTCTATCACTGGGGTTTACTTATTTTTTCTAAATGGGGTAATTCCAGAATTGAGATGAAATACTTCTATATTTTGTAGTATTTTATGGTTTATGAGCATATTTTAAATATATATATACACATATATATATTTGCTTTTGACTCTAACAAACAAGGTAAACCCTAGCATCCGTGTGTATGAATTTATTTCAGTTTCTTGGATTGAAGCCATGACAATGTAGAGAAAGGTTTTTTTTAATTCCACATAGACCCAGATTATGTTGAGCAGGTAGCCCGATTTAACTGTTTTCTAAATTAAGCTAATAAAGGCAAATGTTGGAAAATAAAGCATACATGTCCTTAAATGACTAAAGATATTATACATGTTCACAAATAATCCACATTGGAAACCCAGGTCAATATTAAAAGCTGAGCAAAGCAAAACAATAGAAAATCAGAGGATAAAATTGTCCAACATAGCTATAGACTCCAAAGGGTAGACCTCGATTTGGGGGAAATCAGAAAGTGCCACCCTCTGAAATAGAAGCTGGAAGTGATCAATATAAAATAAATGAGCTCTTAACTGGGTGTTATGCACAAACAATGAATCATGGAACACTACATCTAAAACTAATGATGTAATGTATGGGGATTGTATGTATTCTTATGTTAATAAGAATAAAAAAATAAAAAAAAATAAATGAGCTCTTAAAAGTATAATAAAAAAATACTATGGAGAACTCTATGCCCACAAATATGATAATCTAGATGAAATGGACCAATTCCTTAAAAGACACAATTTGCCAAAACTCACACAGGAGGAAATAGATCATCTGCATAAGCCTGTATCTATTGAAGAAATTGAATCAATAATTAACCTTTCATAAAAAAAAAAGTGCCAGGCTTAGATGGGTTGACTGGTGAAATCTACCAAATATTTAAGGAAGAAATTACACCAGTTCTCTACAATCTCGTTCAGAAGACAGAAGCAGAGAGAATATTTTCTTTTTTTTTTTTTTACTTTTTTATTGCTATGTTAATCACCATACATTACATCATTAGTTTTTGATGTAGTGTTCCACGATTCATTGTTTGTGCATAACACCCAGTGCTCCATGCAGAACGTGCCCTCTTTAATACCCATCACCAGGCTAACCCATCCTCCTGCCTCCCTCCCCTCTAGAACCCTCAGTTTGTTTTTCAGAGTCCATCGTGAGAGAATATTTTCTAATTCATTCTCTGAGGCCAACATTCTCTTAATACCAAAGACGAAGACTTACAAGGAAAAAAAAAAAAAACAGCAATTTCTCTCATGGACACAGATGCAAAAATCCCTAACAAAATATTAGTGTATCAAATCTAATAGTTTATAAAACTAATTATAAACACAACCAAGTGGGATTTATCCCAGGTATGCAAGGCTGGTTCAACATTCAAAAATCGATGGAAGTCATCACATCAACAGGTTACTCATAGGAACCTGCTGTATATATAAACCACCACACTGGATCGTTGGCCAGTGTGTTGTGGAGGCCCAGTGGTGTCTCTGGCAGTGTTGGCTGGAGGTTACTTCTGTGACCTAACAGGTGTCCCTTTCAGAGCAGCACTGAGTGTTGCCCAGGCTTGGGGATGGTGGTATATTGTGCCCTTTCCCTAGAGAGTCCAAATGCTTAATAACACTTGAAAGGCTCTGAGAGGTCTTACCAAGAAAAGAAGCAAATCCTGATTAATTCATTTAACCCAATGATGGCAGGGCTCTCTCTGTAGGGCCATATTCATAGCAACTGAGCATGAACCTTTGATGTGCATTATCTCCTTTAGTCTTTATATTACCCTACAAAATTTGCAACCAGTAGTACCCATATTTTACAAATGATGGAACAGAATCTACCAGAGATGAAATAAATCAACCACATCAAGCAACGGTAGGAACTGCGTCTGAATCTCAGTAGCCCGACACAGAAGCCACACTCCACACTCCAGTACAGTGATGCTCATGGGCTCTTCTGGGAGATCCCCAGTTCACATGGGACGCCCATCCCAAGAATAGAGATGGATAAATTAGGTTTCCAGAGCTGGATAACAGTATTTCTTAGGATCACCTAGACACTCCTTCACCTCTGGTTGGACTCACTAATGAGCAAGTGGCAAAAACTCTATTTTCCAAGTGGGCTTTATGGCTTTCCACTAGAGGAGAGTCAGCTTTGCTGAGCTGCTGTTATGAATGCATCATTCCCTCAACAGCCAGAGCAGGGTTTTTGAGAGCAGTGCTATGACCTCCTGGGCTGGGTCACTGTTGGGGTGCCGTCCTGTGCATTGTAGGGTGCTTAGCATCATCCCTGGCCTCCACCGACAAAGGCCCTACAGCACCCTGACCCCCGTTGTTATATCATCCATAAGTTTCTCCAGATACTGCTCACTGCCCACTGCCCCCCGGGTCAGAGTGGCCCCGGTGAGAACCCCCAGGTGAGGGAGCAGTGTTCCAAAGCAGCCAGCCATCTACGTGTCTGGTGAACATAAGCTCCAGCCCAGTGTGAATGGATGAACTTCAGAGCCCGACACTGCATGTGAGGCTGAAGCTTAGTGGCTGAACCCAGGGCACCTGTATGGCTCGGTAACCCAGGAGGAAACAGATGGCCTGCTAGAACGGGGTGGCTGAGGGGAGCTCGAGGATCATCACAACAGTAATGGCAGGGATGCCTGGGAATGCAGCAGGAATGGTGAGCACTTGGGGCCTGGCAGTGGCTGGAAGCTACGCTCATCCTCACGCCTCAAGGGGCCAACGTGGATTTTTGTATGGCATTGTTGTATGGCAAGGCTGCCCGAGGCACGTGGTGGCCATTAGGACAGGGAAGCAGGCCTCTGGTAACCACCTGGCATGGGGAATCAGGGGGATGACCCTGCACACACTGTCCCCCTCCTTCCCTCCTTCCTGTCTCCTGCTGTCCCCCCATTGGCACAGCCAACAGGAAGCCCAAAGGCGGAAAGCCTGTGAATGCAATCCATACTGGGCTTCGTTCTAGATTCATTTCCCCCAAATTACTTACAAGCCAGCATCATTTATTATATAATTCTTCATTTCCCTGAACAGAGTGCTCATTTGTTATATATTGAATTCTAACATATAGTAATTCTATTTTTGTTTATTCCAGTGTGCAGCTGTAGCATAACAGATTCCTCATTATCACAATCATTTGCTTTTCGGTGTGGTTTAATATCCAATGGCGCTAGCAGGGCTCATTTTGTCGGCCAAACTATGATTTTCCCATGATGTGTCTTAACTGACTAACAGTCAAAAGCCTTCTGATTGCCGTGGGCAGAGTGTCTGGCTCTTGCTAGGAATTTACTACATTTTAACACTTGGCGAGGTTTACTCTACCTTGCCTTCCTTTTCATTAAAAACAAAAATTTTCTTTAAAATTGGCCCTCTGCATGTTTGCTGGGATAATTTGTTGCATCCTGAGTATACACCTAATTAGTCTTCTGTTTTTCAGACCGGAATTTCTGACAGTAGCCAAAGCTTCCCTTTGGTCTTCAGTAATGCCCGTAAGTCTCATTTGAGCAATGCTGCTTTATTGGGAACTGATGTTTTGCCCAGGCACGCGCCACTTGTTCAGTGCAAATGTTTTGTTTTTAATGAGGAAAATTTAGACTTAATATCTGCAAGGAAAAGTAAGAGTCTGGTGTCTGACATCACTCCTAATCCCCTGGGATGCTCGAAATGTGCAACATCTGGGTACAATAAACAATAATAAGACCTAATAATGTTTCCATTTCTCAGCATCTCTTAATAACCTGTCTACAGATTTTCTAAGTGCCCTACACAAATAATCACAATAAAGTTTTTAAACCACAGGCATCGTTAGCTTGTGTATCCTGAGAATTATTCTGCTAAGCTAAATAGGGACATGCACACGTGGTATAAAATTCCTGGCCCAGAGGAACATCTACCACAGCACATGGGGAAATGCTTAATGAGTTACACGAAAACAAAACGTCCAGACTCCTGAAGATTTGATTTGTGCTGCATCTTGAAGCAGCCACCAGGGACGGAAGGGTCCTTGTGATGCTCATGGGCTGATGATTAAGCTCCAACCAGAGCCAGTGGAACTGGAGCAAAAAATTCAGCATTCAGCTTGGTTAACTTTTTTTTTTTTTTTTTTGAAACTTTAAATACGTTTGGGTTTTGCATTGCTCTTAAATGTACTAAATAACGCTCGCAAGAATCCCACCAGTGCAGCAGTAAGACAAGACCATAATTTATTGGGGAAATTGACCAAAACAAAAATACATTTCTGGAAAAGGTGAAGAATGACTTTACCTTTCTCTTCCCCATTTGCTGAGCAGTTCTGTGGACTTGGCTCTGGCAGGAAAAGCAAGCGTTGATAAATTAGGTGTTGTGAGCCCCCTCCTGCCATGTTAGGATGGAGGACCTGTTGGCATACTTTCCCCTAATTACCTGTCATTTTCTCTCTCTCCTTGGGAATGTCAGGGAGCTGTCCAGAAAAATAATTGCTTCACGTGGTGGGCGGGTCAAGACCTTTTAGAAGAAAGAATAAAATATCACATTCAAATATCTGTCTTGCAAAAACTCTTATTTTGTACTTCCTTCTCACAACTCCACTGTGCAAACGAGTGATACGTGTAGGTCAATCTGTGTATTACCTTCGGAGGTGGTGAGTGTTCTGCGGAATGCAAAGTGGAGATATGTGGTCTCTTTCTTGAAGACATGTAAGGTAACAAGACATTGCTAATTTAACATTAGCCAGGAATAAGAGGTAGTATTTGTGTTTATAGGTGAATTAAAAAGTGCAAAGACAGTGGCCAATTATTTCTGAGAAGATGTACAAAGGCCCTACCTTTGTAGGTCTCATGGTGGGTTTTCCCGACAGTGATCTGTGTCTTTCCAAATCCAGGCCCCAATCCCACTTTGGATGTAGCATCGGAGTTTTCCAGAGTTTAAAATGTTGATGGAAAAAATTATACTATTATAATGATGGAAAAATTATATATATTATAATGATATATATATACGCGTTACTGTCGTGTTTAGAAACTTAAGCATTATTGTCATTGGAGATAAGCAGAAAATTTAAAAAATCATAACAAGAAAAGAGAGCAAGCATTGCTTAAGCAATACAGCCAAAAGTAGGGAAGGAAATAAATCAGAAACATAAAAAATAGAAATCATAAAATAAGATGACAGGCTTAAACCAAGCGAACAGTTAATATGGAAAATAAATGTGTTAAACTATTATATTAAAGGACAAACTCTCAGACTGTATAAAAACAAAAACAAACTTGTAACTCCCTTCAAACTATCCCTTTAAAGGCATGACTGTCTTAATGGAGAAGGCAGATTTTTGGGAAAAGATTTCCTGTCCTGCAGGATGGAGAGAAAACCAGCAAGAAGGCATCCATCCATCTATCCATCCTTCATTCATTCACCTGACCCATGTCTCCAGAATGTCTACCAGACATGAGGTTGGTTATGGGGCGACAGAGAACGAGACACCACATCAGCTCTTGGGAAGGTGAGATTCTGGAGAGGAGCACAGACATGGCTAAGATGGTCCTCTTTTGCTGTGAAGGAAAGAACAGACACAGGCTAGGCCCCCTGGCCCCCAGGGAAGACAGCGGTTAGAAGCAGTCAGGGTCATTAGATAATGGGTTTATGTGTCTACATTCCATGTGGAAAAAATCAGATTAGATAACTAATATATATGCTCATGCACTTAAAATGGGTCCCATTCTGTGCACATTTCAATTCTTTTTTTTTTCTTTCTTTTCAGTTCTTAATACTAACAGTTTTGCCACAGGGGCCACCTCTCAGGGCGGACAGTGACCATCCCACACAGCAGAGCTTGACCCTTCATTGTTCCCTTCAGTGGGTGAAGTCTGGGAGCTGGCTGAACACAAAGGGGCTCTGAGCTATACATGTGAACTTTTCTTACTGCAGAAGGAGTATAAAAAGGTCAGTGAAAGTCAGAATTCAAGAAATCCACCTGCACAGAACAGGGAATCGAAGTGTTACACGGGCTGGCATGGGGCTGAAAGCATGCAGTACCTTTAAAGTATTTTTATAAGTAATCAACCGTTGTGCTAGTTCTGAGGTTTTCCCTAGTTCGTGGAAGGTTTTTAATAATTCTGCATATTTTCAGAACCACTCAGGGGGAGTGTGAGATGATCACAACTTTTTTATGTGACTTCCATCTATCCAAGGGGCTTATACCTATTCCTGTTGGGGTCTGCCTAGGCTGGGCTCCCCCAGGAGCAGACCCCATGACAAAGATGTGAGTGCAGGTCACGAGCTTTGGAGGTGATCCTGAAAAACAATGGCAAAGGAGGTAGGAAAGGTGTCAAGGAATGGCGGGAAACCAGTACCAGGTGCCCTAAAGAGCAGATCGTCCCTCTGGGCATTTGGGGCTCATTCCCACTTTGAACTCTGGGAGACCGCAGGGAACATGCTTCCAAGTTGTCGCCCCTGAGGGGCGGAAAGCTGGGTACTTACCCACCCGCTCCCTTCCACCGTGGCGAAGGGCTGCTCTGTGCTGTTGACTCTCCAGCTTGTTCCACCAAGCCTGGTTGTGCGGCCACAGAAAGCCCTTCCACATATGGTCACAGGGACCTTCAGCAAGAAGCCGTGGGCGCACCCCTGAATGGAGGGTGCAAGGTGCTAACATTGTCTACTAAAAGTTGTCCCTCCACTCTCCTCTGCTGCCACTTTTTTCATTTCTTTGTTAGGTCGGAGCTTTGTGTCTGATTCTGCTAAACCACTGTGGTCTCCCTCGGTTATACTCTCCCTCCCTTTCCCCCTTCCTCCCTGTCTGCACACGTTTACTGAGCACCCACTCAGTTTAGGCCTCGGCGATGACAGACGACTAGACATTTGTGTACGCAGATCATCCATGATGCTGCCTATAAGCAGCGGGCCTGCAGTTGCCTTCTAGCTCAACAGTTGGAAGAGGGGATCTATCCGTCTATCCGCCTGTCCATCCACGGTCCACCCAGCCACCCATCCAACCACCCACCCACTGACCCATCCACTTAATTATTCAAAAAACATTCATCGAGGGCCTGATGTGTACTAGCTGGTGCTGTGGAGATGTAGCAGCGAACAAAATGGGTACCGATCCTGCCATCACAAGCGTTGCTTCCTTGTGAAGGGGACAGACAGATGGCAAGTTCTATAGTATGTCAGTGGTGCTAAGTTGGTACAAGGGAGAGCGACGGGGAATGTGAGGGGGCAGCCGACGTCTTAACAAGAAGGTTGGAGAGCCCCTCCTCAGAGAAGGCGACATTGGCATCCCCTTCCAAGGGGAGAGGAAGCTGGCCATGAAGGTGCCATGAGGGGACAGAATTCCTGATTGAGGAATAGTGAGCTCCGGACCTGCGCCGGCCTGCCATATTCCAGAAAGACAAAGACCATGCAGCTGGGCCCCTGAGAGCCAGAGGTAAGGAGGAGCTTGCTCATGAGGCCCTGAGGCCATTGGCTGGGATGAGAAGTCCTGAGAGGGATAGGAGATACACAGTCTTGTGACCCCACTTGGGTTTTAACAGGGTCACTCTGGCTGTTGTGTTTAGAATAAACAAAAAGAGTGAGATGGCCCCAGGTAACCCGGTTAAGAGGTCGGTGCAGTAAGTAACCCGGGGAAAAGACACACATGCACTACAGGGCTGCCACTTACAGCTGCACTCGCACAACGCTAGGGGGTGCCATTGCAGTAAACTTTGTTGGACTGGTGCAATGAGATCCCCTTGCGTGGGCCAGGGAGTTAGCAGTAGATGGAGTGAAAGGTGCTAGGATTCTCGATCTCTCTGGAAGGTAAGGCCAACAGGACTCACCGACGTGATCCCCTTCGTATTGGAAATGGAATCACCTTTTATCGTCTTCCTCAGAGGGCCCCTCTCCACAGAGCAGGGCAGAATGTTCATTTCGATTCTCAAGAACCAGCAGGATGGCACCGAGTGCTCCCCTGGTTTTGTCGTAGGTCATCCATCTCCCCAGAGCCTGGGGAAGACAGAGTGGAAAGTGAGCCCAGATATATCTTTGGAGACAAGGTGGCTATTAATAGAATGTCATATGTGGTCAGTGACACTGTAGGAATTTGTAAGTGTTTTCTGAAGGGAAAAATATTTTGTCTTTGATGGATTTTCTGTTTTACAGACATAATTAATCACAACGTCTTAAGAAATCAATTTCTCTAATAGCAAAAATAATCTATGTTTTGCCAACTGGAAACACCACTTTCATTTAAGAAACACTCTCCCTCAGTTGATTGTACTTCTTGGCACCAGGAGCAAGAATTCTGTCCATGTGTACAGATTATAATGATTCACTGAGGAAGTAGGAAGTTCTCAGACCAGTGGAGAGTGTTCAAATGCTTTTGCTTTACCAAATGGATTCTCATTCAGAAATGGATTTGACACAAAACAATGAAATGTACAAGAACAATTGTTTTCCAAACTTCTGAGCAATAAATAAACGTGTCTACAGAGTGTCATGCAATAATCCGGAATCCGAGAATGTGTAGAGCATGGCAGGTGTTCACTTGGTGACGCACCCTGCCCCCCACTGCAGGACCCCCTCCTCAATACCACCAGGAGACAGGCTCTGGTCTCTCCCAGCACACCCTGGGGTGGGCTGACCAGCTGCCTGTGGCTTCCCCTGTGAGCAGTCCTTGTTGTTGGAAAGTTCTGTCAATCAGAAATCTGCCCTTCTGTCATCTCCTCACCAGCCCTAGGTCTGCCTTCTGGAATTAGAGAGAATTTGTAGGATTCTTTTTGTGAAGAGATGAACATGGGTATCAAGTCATTAGTAACATTTTACTTGTCTCGACCCACCCTTTCCCGGTGCCTCGGTCTGCCACGGTGACCTGCTCCTAGGACGGTCTTCCCGAAGAAGCCATCTTCACTGAAACATGTCAAAGGTCCTTTGTTCCTACAGAGTCTCACCCTGTACTTCCATCTGTCCCCATGTTTCCGGGGGAAACCGAGTCTAGGCACGTGCCTAGCATGCCTCATTCCTGCCCTTGGCTCCAGAGGGGGAGTCACTTTGGGGGAAAACATTCCACTTGTTTGAAAACAACCAGGGAACTCACACTTGGCTCATCCCAGCTCAGATGTTCAGGCTCTGTTGGAAGAGAAAATCCAGCATCCTGAATCCACCAGGGTCTGGAAGAAATCTCTCAAGAGAGAATGGCTTGATTTTTAAATTTTAACGGCCTTTGTCATCTTCCTGCCAGGCCTAACCTTGTACAAATGTGCTTTTAATTAAGCAAGAGCTTTGCTTATCACTCTCCCACTCCGTTCAGTTTCCAGCAACCGCGCCAAACAGTCTCAGTCAACTTCTTAACTTAACATGGGGGCTGCTGGTGCACGGGAGCCTCAGGGCCTTGCCATGGCGGCTTGTCTGCTGGCTGGGGTCTTGGCCGTGGGGTGACGGGCGGCGCGCTGCCGTCGGCTGGGTCACGGGGAGGAACTGGTTGCGGGCTGTGCATGTCCGTGGCCCGACCAGTGGCTGGCTGACTCCATCCTGGGGGAAAGTAGAGGACACATCTCTGGGGTGAAGCCTCGGGTTCCCTGCTCCAAAGGACACAGCTGCAGAGTGTTTTGGTTGTGGAGGATTGTTGCTGTCCCTGAGTCAGAATTCAGAACCAAGTGTCTCTTTTCCAAAATTAAAAAAAAGAAAAAAAGAAAAGAAAGAAAAAGAAATGAAAGATCAACAGAAACACCAAAGAGGTGCGGAAAAGGGCCCTTGCTCACCAACTCTGCTGTGCTATGCAGGTGGAAAGGCTGAAATCACCTAGAACGGGATTGTTGACACACTGGGCTGGGCGACGTTTCTCCATTACGATCAAAATTCCAGCATTTTTGAAGGGGTGTCGGTTTAAGGACATTATTTCAACAGAAGACCCAGGCGCGCTGACTAAGCCTCTCTTTGGCAAGGTCTGACGCCTGCTTTCTTCAAAGGCAAATATTGACTCTAACGATGGGGGGAATCAGTCACTTCAAGTTGCCGTGAACACTCCCTGACAGATGTATTCCGTGAGCAGGAATCACAGGGCAGGGTTTTCCATTCAGACCCCACCAAGCCTCAATCTCTCACCACGTTCATCTCTCAGGCAGGTATTTGCGAATACTGGTCCGTTCCACCAGTTTCCTTTGCATTAAGGAGGCTGAAATTCTAAATCTACGGGGGGGATGCGTGTAAGGGCTCAGCTGCGTGTGTCTGGAATTGCAGGGGACAGCGCGGCCTCCCTGGGTCCGCTGGCTAAGCCCACTTGCCACAGAGGCAAGTTTGCCTCTATGGTTTCAGGAGCGAACTTCTCTTCCCGGCGCACTGGAAGTAGAAATTTAAGTGCCTCCTTGCAGAAGGGTGGCTCCTCTATTTATCGTATTGGGATGAACGCTTGGGCAGGCGCAGGGACCCCGGTTATAGAATGTCAGATCAGCCAGGCCCATTACAAATCATGCTTCTCCTGGTGACGAACCCACGGCCCAGGGACCCAAGGCCCGACAGCAAGTGGATGTCTAAGCTGCGCCCAGTTTCGTGGGACCGATGGGCTCCCTACCCCCCTACTCTGCCCTCCTAGGAACCTCCAGACCCTTTAAGAGGCACAGGGGGTGAGGGAGGGGAAACGCAGCCTCAGGAACTGCATCTGTTCCGCCTCCCTGGGTTTTGCCCTCCCCGGGGTGGGAAGAGCAGTCCCAGGCTTCTGTCGGTGCCTTGCTGGTACCTCCTTGCTCCCTGACTCACCCACTCCTGACCCGGGGGCCAGGCCTTCTCCCCGACCCGCCAAAGCTCGTTTGTTGGTGGCACCTCTGCAACCTTTCGGACGCCTCGTCCAGGGGCCCGGGCAAAGCTAACCAGAGCAATCTATTCCAGAAAATATAGTTTTCCAGACTGAAATACGGTGGTCAGGACACCGTCCCCCAGGGGGTGGTCTCGGACCGTAACGGAGGGGTGCCATGGGAACTGCAGCTCAGCTCGTGACGCTACAACATACAAGCTGGAAAGGGTGACACAGGATGGCCTGTCATCCGGGTGCTGTCTTGGGGATCTGAGCCACTTGGCAATAAATCACTCACTTGACTATAGAATTACGTTTATTTTTTGCCTCCTCAGCTAAGGCGACCTCCCCCTATCAATGTTGCCCAGTGCATGGGCTTCCTCACAACCAGAGACGGATGGGACGAGTGACGCCGGACGAGGGGGTGCGGGATTTGTTCCTGTGGACGCCCGGAAACCAGAGGCCTTCAGGACGGGGTGGAGAGGGCGGTGCGACCCTCAGCGGCTTTAGTCCTCACGAGAAAAGTGACCTACGTAAGCACAGGTTGGATCTTTCTCTACAAGGTATCAGATCCCTAGAAAAAGAAAGCCCCCCGCAGCATTTGTTTTCCGTTTTGAAGCTGTTACAAGAAAAATGGAGTAAGAACGGACGCCCCCGTATGCGTCCCTCGCCCGAATCTAGGCGACGCCCCCTCCTCTGTCACACGGCCGCCTGGCTCCCCTTCTGGCCTCTGATCACAATCCTTAGCGAAGGGGCCATCCTATCATTAGTCACCTTCCACACAGACTCCATAGATTTCAAATGTCAAAATCAGGGAATTCCCCACACGATCGTTTCACTCGGGGCGGGAGAGGAGAGCAGGAGGATGAAAAGTAAATTAAGTACAGCTTACATTTTCCACACCCTCTGTGGCTGCTAAATTTTGGCCGAGTCTCCTTCTGACCATGTGTTCTGTGTGTTGCATAACAAACTGAAAGGTTCGTTTCCAGGGTTATGTTACTGTTGGCTGATAGCATATCATTTCAAGGGGGTCCATTTTTCTCAGCTCTGTTCAAATCACTTTGGCAAGTTTAATCTGCTCTAACAGTTTTGCTATTTACCGCTGGAATTTCTGTATCTTAAGAGCACCCTGGGAATTTAACTCAGTGGCTACAAGATTGACTTACGGCTCTCAACCAGGTGGGTGTGGGGATGTGCAGAAACTCTGCACTGGGATGTGTTGCAGAATTATCTCTGCTTGGACAGCATTCCCATGGGCCCGGGGATTAATTCCTGGTTTTCAGACAGTGCAGAAGTGATTGCTTGAATCTAGAGATTTAGAACACCCCCAACACCACGAGAGGGTCGCTGGGCTGGGAACCACGGGGGCTGGGAAGAATGCAGCCCCGAGGTCTCTGATTTACTAGTCCTGTGGTCTTGGGTGTATTCCTTGATCTCTTTGAGCTTTCTTTCCCTCATTTGCAGAATGGGGTTAATAAATCCTGCCTTGTAGTGTTGTCCTGGGGATGGAGCAGGTGAGGCTCCCGGGAAACATCACATGCACAAGTTGCTCTCTCTCTGTTTAGAGGTATCTCCATCCAAACTTTCCCTATCTAAACCGCTCTTTCTTGCTTTTCCTTTTTACAGTGTGTTTTGAACGATGCAGAGCTTGGGAATTAAGAGGGAAATCAGAATAATTGTGACCCCCCAATCTTCCCAGATGTCACCAGAGTTGCTAAAGCTCTTTCACCGATCTGACTCATCCGATTCTTACAAAGCCTTAGAAGAGGTCATCGTTACTTCTCTTATGTAGGTGAAGCAAGCACAAAGCAGGGACCTAAAAACCAGGGACCACTATGATAACAGTGAGCACTATGATAACAGTGACGATGACTGATGGTTGCGATGTTGATGACCGCTGACCTTCACCGAAGGCTCCTGGGTGCCTGATACTCTGTGAAGTGGTCCGACAGACAGTCACTCACGTGATACTCACAACAGCTTACTTGGGAGGACCACTATGGTCCCCATTTTATAATTGGGATGCATTTCAGAGATACCCAAGTTCACAAAGCAAGTGTGGAGCAGAACAGGATTCAAATCCAGTTTATATAGGACTCTAGGTTCCATATCAAATCTTGGTTTAATTCTTTTTACTATTTCAAGTGATAAGTGATATGAGGGAAAAAATATTCCCTTTGTAGAAAGTGTATCATGAGGAAGATTTTAAAGGAAGAGACAGTAAGAGCATTCAACAAATACTTTACATGTCTATTAAGATTAGCCAGTGTAGGGGACTGGGTATTTACCCCAAAGATACAAATGTAGGGATCCGAAGGGGTACGTGCACTCCGATGTTTATAGCAGCAATGTCCACAATAGCCAAACTGTGGAAAGAGCCAAGATGTCCATCGACAGATGAATGGATAAAGAAGATGTGGTATATATATACAATGGAATATTATGCAGCCATCAAAAGGAATGAGATCTTGCCATTTGCAATGACGTGGATGGAACTGGAGGGTGTTATGCTGAGTGAAATAAGTCAATCAGAGAAAGACATGTATCATCTGACCTCACTGATATGAGGAATTCTTAATCTCAGGAAACAAACTGAGGGTTGCTGGAGTGGGGGGTGGGGTGGGAGGGATGGGGTGACTGGGTGATAGACACTGGGGAGGGTATGTGCTCTGATGAGCGCTGTGAATTGTGCAAGACTGTTGAATCTCAGATCTGTACCTCTGAAACAAATAATGCAATATATGTTAAGAAAAAAAGAAGAAGAAGAAGGTAGCAGGAGGGGAAGAATGAAGCGGGGGAAATCGGAGGGGGAGATGAACCATGAGAGACGATGGACTCTGAAAAACAAACAGGGTTCTAGAGGGGAGGGGGGTGGGAGGATGGGTTAGCCTGGTGGTGGGTATTAAGGAGGGCACGTTCTGCATGGAGCACTGGGTGTTGTGCACAAACAACGAATCATGGAACACTTCATCTAAAACTAATGATGTAATGTATGGGGATTAACATAACAATAAAAAAATTTAAACAAAAAGATTAGCCAGTGCATGGGACATTGGAAAGCGCTTGAAGTCACCCATGTGAGAGATTACGGTAGCAGGTGTATCAGAAACTTCTTTTGTTCCTTATCTATTTCTAGGGCCTTTGGCTACTTGTTCTGCACCAGCCACCACTCTGACCAGCTCCACATGGATTCCAAAAAATCACACCAGCACAATCCTACGGTGCTTCTCTGCCCACCTCTCCTCCCACCCCAGGGTCCACCCACGTGCAACCTGCAAATCGTGGGGAATTAGAGTCTCATGGCCCGAACTTTAGCCCAGGGGAGGATGGAAGCAGATGAAGAAGTGATTGCTCCCTCCATCCTCAGAGTGAATTGTTCTCAGACTGAAGGATTCTTAGACCCTTCAGAAAATGGTTCCGTAAGGACTAGCCAGCAAGGACATTTGTGACCAAGTGGAGGTCATCTTGTAACCCTCCCACCCTCAGACTGGCTCTCTCTCTCCCCTGCTGGCTCACTGCCCTCTTTGCTCATGGCTGTTTTCCAGGGAATGAACTCCCTGGTGTCATACTGCCCTGCATGATTCTGCCTCAGACCCTCGTGGCTGGGTCACCCGGGGCCAGGACACCAGGACTGGGGCAGTGGGCATCAAGGATGGGAAGGGGTGAATCATCTAGCAACACTTACAAAGGGCAAGGACTTGATGACTGGAGGTGGGTGTAAAGGAAGAATCAAGATGGCTTCCAGACTAAATTTTCGTTAAGTGATGCCTTCATTAAAAAAAAGTCACCATTGGAGGGCTACTTTCCAAAGAGCCTGCTTCTATTTATTTAACAATTTCTAGCACCAACCATCCTAGATCTTCTGCAGAAGGCGAGTGGTGATCTCTTTCGTGACAGCAATCCTGTGAAGTGGCTATGTGATAGGAACAGGAGTGACTTCTAATATTTGAATAGAATCCTGTACTTTGGAGGGAATTTTGTTTAATTTCTTCTGATGCGCCATGAAGTAGCAAGATAGAGATTGTTGCTGTTTATACCCAATAACTCCGAGGCACAGAAACAATATTCTTCCTGGCTGAGTACAGACAGCCCCTCAGCAAGCTGTGCGTTTGGACTCCTGGCGCCACGTTCCTTTGCCCTATAAGCCATGGAGCCCCCTGTACTTCACTGACACTGCTCTGTCTTAGAGTCCTCATCCCCTTCTGACACAGGGACCCCCTTTCGAGGTAACAGATACTACAGTTCTTCATGAGTACAGGTGGGCTTGTGATTTCATTCTTCAGTATAAGCTTCTCAAAGATTCTCAACAGTACAGGGGGTCAAATCTTCACTCAATGTGTTTCATGGACTTAAAAAGGGAGCTTATACCATGTTCGTTGATTGAAAACCCAATGTTGGGAAAACGCCAGTCCTTCTTAAAGGAACCTATGGATTCAATAAAATCCCAATCAAACCCCGACAGGGTCTGTTTTGTGGCATTTGACAAGTTGGCTCTAAAAAATGTGGGCCAAGATAACTAAGGCAATCTTAAAGAAGAACAAAAGGGTTTCCTCTCTCCTCTGCAAAATCATGCATTTCCTTCCTTTAAATTCTGCTCAGAATTTACCTTTTCCAGGAAGCCTACTTGGTATTGCCTACCCGAGCCATATCAACCCACCCAATCCACGTGACTCCACTAGAAAGTTTCAGCTTGCTCTGTGTGGCTCTGCAATATTTTAACTAGGAAGTCAATGCATCTTTATGGGGCTCAGAAGCTCTTTCACGCATTGTCTGGTCTGAGCTTCACTGTGATGCTATGAGTTGGATGGAGTAGATACTGTCACTAACATTTTACTGCCCTTCCCTGGATCATCCCGTGTGGGGAGTGGCCAGGATCCAAAGCTGGCCCCTTCCCCTTCCTTGGCTGCCTGGGATCCTAAGCAAAGAGCTAGTGCCCCACCTACTTGGCATCTCCGCTCTACCCCTTCCTCTCCTGGCACCCAAGACACCCCACAGAGCTCTCCACAGTACCAAGCCCAGGACGTGGCTCAGGGAGTCCTAGCTCTTACTAATTGTGACATCCTATCCTCAAAGGTCGTCAAAAACTGGCAGGACACTCCTCTGGAGTCAGAGGGAATGGGCTGTCTCCACATTGCTTAATATGTGGGTGTTGTTCATTCGTGCACAGTCTCACTCCATAAACATTTACAGACTTCCACCCACTGTTGCTCCTGCTGCTGGCTACCACTTACTGGACATTGGTTATTCAGCATCGTGGTGCAGAGATGAAGACATCCTTTCTCCACTGAGGTCTCTCAGTGTTCCAGGATTAAGACAAATTAACAACCAAATAACAGTGGGATCCAAGCTGTTGATATGCACACCTGAGGTGCCATGCAAACCCACAGAGGGGTCATGAAAGCTTCCCCAAGGAGAAGTTGGGCCAGTGAAAAGATTGCATATACCTCCCTTTATCTTTGAGGAGATCCGCAAGAAAGAAACATGGATATGTAAGAAAATCTGCAGGTTCTCTGCAAAAACTCTCTTTCCCCTGTGTTTCCCCTCCCACTGAGGTGTCCCAGGTCCATGACCCAACCCCTGCCCTCCACTTCCCTCTATATCCTGCACAGGCTGCCAGACAGACCTCGAGCACACAGCCTTGCTCTTCTGCAGTCTGCATTGGCTCCCTGGTGCCTTCAGCAGCAATGTACTTTCTGCTCCTTACAAAAACTTCGTCTGGCACCACAGCGTCTTGCCCACCAAAAATCCCACAGAGAAACTATAGTAGCTGATATAGATTTATTTCTTTGTTCAGGCATCAGTCTAAATAGGACTTCTTCAGGAGCACCCTCCCCGGAGTCAGACTGAACACTCACCATCACTGCACTCCCTTCTTCCGTGACATCAGTCCTAACAGATGTACATCAGCATGGGTAAACTTTCCAGGGTCTGTTTCCTGTGCTAGACTGGAAACTGTATGAAGGCAATGACAGCGTCTGTCCTGATCACCACCACAGCTGCCGTTGGCAGAGCCAGGATGCATGAATGGTGTCTCATGGATGGTAATTGCCTGGGTACTGGTTCCAAGACCATTCTCAGCATTTGAAGGTTTCCATCCAGAATGTATTCAGACTCCTCTGTGTCAGGTTTTATGGTAGAAGCTAAAAGAAATACAAATAGCTTGAAACTCAGCCTAAGACGCAGAGGCTTACAGGTTACTGGAGGAGACAGATATGAACACAGGCTCTGAGTGCTGCCTCTCCTTGAACCCTGTAGAGCATGAGGCCATCAGCTTCCACCAGGACGTGTTTCTAGTCTCATCCCCCCATCAGCATCCCCTCCCACTGCACTTTCACTAAAGCTTCTAAATTAAGGTCATAGAGGCTAAAGTGGAACATTCACTCTGGCTTGGGCATGAGGCAGAGCATTTTGCATGTGGTTTGACAATCCATCCCAGCAAGAACTCCATTTGAGAGAAAAGACGTCGAGGCTTGGAGAGATGACCTAATCTGTCCCCCGTCACACAGCTAGGGAGTGGGGGATGCTGAGATGGATTGAGGGTCTGGGACGCTGTGATCAAGCCTCAGTTACAGAGAGCAGAGTCATTCTGGCTGGTTTAGAAAGGGATTTACTTCTGTTATTGAATGGACAGCACACTTATGCGGGTTCTGGAGAATACTATGACAGGTGAGCTTCCAGGAACAACTCCTATGCCAGAGAAGGTGCCCAGCAAGCCACCTGTTGGGTGGGGAGCCACGGCCAATGCTGCCTTGGGGAGCCTCATGACCTGCCTCCCTCCCACTCAACTCACTTCCAAATGCACGCTTCGAAGGAGTGCTCCCTTTTTTGGGGGGGTATAATTGACATATAACATGATATTAGTTTCAGATATTCAGTAATAATTTGATATTTGTGTTGGAGTGCTTCTGACTGGCACAGACTTAGTCACAACAGAACCTCTGCTGCAAGGGAGTCTGGGAAATATAGTTTTTAGCTTTGAGCCTCTGTGGAGCAAAAGAGCTGGAGAAGATGTTGAGCAAGGCAAGTCAGAGAATCAGCCTCAAACTCAAACACCGAAGTCCAAACATTAAATGGTGATGTGTGTGTGTGTGTGTGTGTGTGTGTATTATATGTTTACCCTGGTATGGAATTATATGTATATATCCTAGTATATATAGGTAATATATACAGTGTAGGACATATATGCATACTATATATATGCATCATCTTCTCCTTCCATGCAGAAGCACCCAGGAGAGAGAGAAGCACATGTCAACTTCCATCTGGCATTTGCCACCATATTTCATCTTGTCCAAAGATCTTCCCAGCCCGCTAACCTTCTGATTGCTATGAATGCTGCCGATTGGCTCCCCAGTGTATGTTGGCCCCTTCCTTACTTCTAACATCTGGTACAGGCTTGTGCCCTTCTCCTGACCAAGAGAAGCCGATTTATGTTGCAGGATCTCCTGCCACTAAAGATAGATTCCCCACCTGGTTCTAGCCCAGAAGACCTCAGCAGCAGTGTGATAGGTGAAGCTTCTAGCAAAGAGTTGCTTTCCTGATGAAAAGGGACAGACTGAACTGGAATTTCCTTTTGAGAGTTGTCCTTTCCCTCTCTTCGTTCCCGGCTGGAAGTGTGAGCAAATTACCTAGGTGGTGGACCCATCCAGGGAGTGTGTGGGCCAATGCCACACCTAAAAACCAGAGGAGGGGGGTGCTGGGGTGGCTCAGGCAGTTGAGCATCTGACTCTTGGTTTCTACTCAGGCCATGATCCCGGGGTCATGGGATCGAGCCCCGTGTCGGGTTCCACACTCATCGAGGAGTCTGCTTGAGATTCTCTTTCTCCCTCTGCCCCTCCCCTTCTAAAATAAATAAATAAATCTTTAAAAATAAAAAAGAATCAGAGGAGGAAGCAGGAAGGAGCCCAGGCCCTGACCATATTGTACTGGTGTCTTGCCAGCCCTCACTTACCCGCTTACAGACTTGCTGGTATGCCAAAGCATCTTCCTAGGGTCAGTCCTTGGATACCCCGCCCATGGCTGATGGAATGTTAGGGCTGGGTGAGCAGTTAGATGCAACCTGCCTTCAGTCACACACCACCTGTAGTAAATTTAGTGGCTTCAAACAATCATCATTCTATTTGTTCTTGATTGTGTGGGTCAGAGATTCTGGCCAGGGGCTTAGTCTGTGTCATGTGATACTGGCTGGGATGATTGGCTAGGCTGGACTCAGTGGGTACCTGGGATGGGCTGGAAGGTCCTAGTGAGCTTCAATCCCAGGTCAGGTGGGTGGCTGGTCCTCCTCCACGTGGCCGCTCTTTCTCACTGGGTAGCTGGGCTTCCTCGTAGCATGGCGCTCTCAGGCAAGCGAGGTTTCTCAAAGAGTCAAAGGTGGAAGCTGTAGACTTTTTAGGTTCAGGCTTGGAAGATACATGACATTAGTTCTGCCATGTTCTCTTGGTCAAAAAAGCTCACGGGGCCCACTCAGATTCAAGGGAAGGAGAAAAGGACTCTTTCCTAACGGGGGACAGCAGGGTCATGTTGCAAAGGAGCCTGTGGGGCAACAGTGCTATCTGTTCCTAACTTGGGAAACAAATCTATCACACAACCTTTCACTTCCCTACTGGCCCACATTACCTGACAATTTGCCTCATTTAATAGTTTTTGTATGGGAGAAAGAATTAATATTTATGGGATTCCTACCACATGTTGAGTGCTGCGCTAATCACTTTCACATAGAATTTCTCACTTACTGTGACTTGTATTTCCAAAATGATTTTCCCTAGACCTAATCTCTGGGTTCATTTGAACCATCTGCCGATGGAAAGTAAGCTGCTGGTCGGTCCATAAAGCAGGATGCATGACGATCCCCTGACAGATGGGACTTGTCTGGCTGTCTTCCACATGCAAGGATAACCCTAAACTTTTTCTCTTTATCCCTGGGGATCACAGTACACTGACTTCCGTTCCTAAAAGAGTTCTTTGACACTCTCGTTCATTCAGCTCCCCAGGGGGGATGGAGGCCTGTCTCTTTAGAGGTTCTTTCATTGCTGAGAAGAAATCATTTCTGTGCCTCTGGGTACCCAATTAAAACTTGTAGGGACAGAAGGTATTGGAGGGGCAGCTCTGTAGTAACTCCCTCCTATTCTGTTGTAAGACCCCCTCCCGGAGCGAGTCAGGACCACAGACTGGGGTGGTAGCCCGTGAAGTCAGTAGGAGAACTGATGGCAGACACACCCAGAGGCTTAAGGGTGTTTGTGCTGAACAGCAGCCCCCTTGGGACTGTCTTATTTTATCCCTTTTGAAACCCTTGACTGTGATTCAAGAGTCAAGAATAAAACAATACGCTGTTTGTGCACCACAGAGCAACTCTGCTGCAGGAAAACAGCAGATGCCGGAACATTCCATCTGCCAAAGGGTCACCCCAAGTCAGAAGGAAGTCGTGATATCAGGGGAACCGAGTTCTCCAGAGTCAAAGGGGAAAGTTCTAGAACCTTCTAGCACCTCGGTAGGACTTCAGGGAGGTCATGGAAAAGTCAGGCGTGGTCCCTGATCTCAAACAGGCACAACTTGCTAAGAAACACCTTTTACTGAATAGTGAAGATACTTTCGGAGCAATCCAGTTATTTCAAACTATTATTAGCCAAACGAGGAAACAGAACCCCAAAGAGTGAGGCGACTGAGACCAGGGTCGGTGCACTGGCCTGTGCCTGAGCAGCGCCCGGATCCAGTTTTCCTCATCTCCAGCCCAGCCCTTTTTCCAGATCACCCCTGACTTTTCTGTCTGACCAGATCCATCAAGTGACCCTGAAATGGGGAACTAGAAACTCCCGCTTGCTCATGGCAGGGAGAGTAGGGTGGGGGATGACAGGTGACTAAAGGGATCGCTCAGGATCAGGGGCTTCTGGAGGGGTTCTGCAGCAGCCTCAAGCTGAAAGCTGTGTGTTTCGGGGGTCTCCAACACCACCCTCACTGACGTGCAGAGGAAAGAAGGAAGATGTTCTGAACAGCTGGTGCTCGGATGGAAATACCTGTGCACATGCTCCCAGCTCCATGCTCCTTGCTCTGTGCTCCTCACTCTATCCCCTGTGCTCCATGCTCTGTCCTCTGTCCTCTGGCTCCATGCTCCGTGCTTGGGTGGAGAAGGTGACTGTAGCCGTTGGACCCACAGAGACGTGGGGCCCCTTGTTCTCAGAACCTGATATCCCAGCACATAGAGACAGAAAGCTGAAAAGCCTCATGGACTATGAGGTCCCGGTAGGATTCATCTGCATGAATCGTGGAACAACACAGGAAAGAGAAGGTGAGGGGCCAGTCCTTAGGCACAGGTAGTGTAGACAGGGTAGTTGTGGATCTGAAATCACGTGGCATCTCATTTGGGTGTCGGGGCATCTATGAGTAAAGGGATCTGTGTGAATATTTTTAAATGTGCAGCTGAAAGCAGAATTCCTTTTAGCCTTGTTTTTGTTTGGGGTTGCGGATTAGCAGAAGATGAAAGAGAAAAAAGACAGAGCTCAGTCCTCTGCATTCAGAGCAAGCAGGCATGTCAGGGCCACAGTCAGGGGAAAGAGGAGAGAGGATGAATCCGAGGCACAGGCTGGAGTGTGAGCTTCGAAACTAGTCAGAAGGCTTTTTAAGCGAAGAAGGTTTAGTATTTTAAGATGCTGGGGAATCTGCAACAGGATTCCCCTCTGGCTCCTAGATATTCAGTCAGATCTGTGCTATACTCATTGGCCTCAAGGTTTAGGGGTGGCGGGAGTGGGGTGGATAGAAAGGAAAGGATGTAGTCCCACTCTGGCTAGGCCGGGCAAGAGGGAGAGAGCCTGCTGGACAGCAAGATGCCCCTTTAACCAGATGGATTCAATGTGGCACAGAGTGTAAGCCCCTGGGGTTTACCTGCCCCTGGAGGAGCTCACAGGCTGGGGAGGGAGGACCAAGTCAATGTTAGCCCCATCCTAAGGGCCCAGGGCCCCAGAGACATACTCATATTGTTTAGAAGCCTGGCACAGTTTATTGGTAATGAAGGTTCAGGAACTTTCATGAGAGTCCTGAGGTCCACACCTGTCCTTCACCAGCGTGGGACCTTAACCAGAACAAGTCCTGGCTGGATAGACTCCTTGTACCAGGAGGTGGGAGGCGGGAATCCTGAACCAACTCTGTTCTGAAGAGAGCCTCATGTGGGCGTACCTGTCCCACCTTCCCTCTGTTGCTGTCTCTCCCTCCTTCTCTTTCTCGCTCTCTCTCTCTTTCTCCCTGCCCTCTCCCCAATCATGTAATTCTTCCTGCAAATAGTTTCTGAAATCCTACCCTGTCTTCAAAGCCTCTGTGTCACCGCCCCCCACATATCACACCCTTACTCATGCACATGCTCACACACACGGCTCACACTCACACACAGCACACGCTCACATACACTCACTCTCACACACAAACACACACACTCACTCACATGCACACCACACGCACCAAACTCACACACATAAAAATGCCATCTCTCAACCATGAAGCAAATTTGAAAGGAAAAAGGTTATTTTCTTGTCTGTTCTTTCTACTTGTTTTCTGATTTTGGAAAAAGCCATCACTTCTCAGCCTTGAGGCTTTCCAGCCCATAATCCAGATAGAAGACTCTGTCACAATAATGTCAGGCGGGCGTGGGGCAGTGGGCGCGAGGAGCCAGACCTAGAATCATCTGTCGTTTGGGAACAACCTGCCGAGTCTGGCATGAGGAGAAATGACGGTAATGGAATAACAGCTAGGTTGTCAGAACATGTGGTTGGAGGCCAGTTCTGGCCCAAGGTCATGAGGGAGAGAAATGGGAAGTTCACGACCTCTGCAAAGCTAATGACTAAGGCTGGAGGCTCTGGAGGACCTCAGGGGTTTCAGCAAGATCTAGATTAAAGATTAATGTGGGGTGAGGCTGCAGGAAGCAGCTCCGGCTCCGGGAACCGACCACACAGCAGGGGAGGAGGCGCTTGCTCGTGGCTTTGTGGGCAGAACCGGGGGCTGCTGGCTTCGATGGTGGTGGATGCGTGACCCACATTCTTACCAGGAGGGGTTGAGCTAGGCCAGTGCAGAGCCAGTTGCTTCCTCAGTGACCTGGGTCTTCCGTGGAGGTTGGGGTGAAGCCCAAGCAGGAGAGGGCTAGGGTGAGGGGCAGAGCGTGAAGGCCGTGCCTGGCCCCCAGGATATAATGCCCCAAAGCACGGAGACTTTGCCCCAAGGCTCCCTCGTCTTAGCGAAGAACTTTGTACCCTTCAAAGCCACTGGCTGAGTGGGTTGTAAAGGTGGGGACGGGCAGGGGCAAGGGAAAGGTACAGGAAAGGTGGGATCCAGGAGGGAACACCCCCTTGACCTTGGGCAAACCCTTTCTCCTTTGGGAGACAAAAGCATCACATTTTGGAAGCAGCAGGGGACCCAGCTCAGCCACCCCTCATTCAGGACCCCAGAGTGAGCTTTATTTAGTAAGAAGCGAAGTGGGGCCCGTTCTTGTCTCTATCTGTCTTGCTCCCCCTAGTGCCCAGGTGATCTCAGTACTCCTTGTACCAGGACTGACAGGACTGACCCTAGATCGTGCAGCCCCATGTGGTCCCCTGGGGTGTTCGGGAAGACAGAGGCTAAGAGGCAGATGTTTCCAACGCAGGCCTGGGCTTCATCAAGCTCAGAGTGAACTCCTCCTGGGCTGGTGGGGCTAGCAAGAAGGAGCAGAGATTTTAAAGCAGAGATTTTAGAGCTGAACTGTAACCTCAATGTGGGAACACACAAAAAATACCTTCCTGTCTGGTAACCCCCCACCCCGGCCTACATTCTGCCCTAAAAACTCACATTTCAGGAAAAAAATACTTTGGGACAATACTGGGGGAGGGAAGAGATCGGAGGAATGTGAACGTGAGCCACCACTCACCATCGGGTTTGCAGGATTCCTGTGAGCTGAGGAGGGAGGGGCTGCTTTGCAGCCCTCCAGCTCCCGCCCTGGCTGGGTGAGCACTCAGAGCTCTCTCAATAACCTGACACATAAGAAAACAATGAATTGTGGATCACTACATCAAAAACTAATGATGTATTGTATGGTGACTAACATAACATAAAAAAATTAAATTAAATTAAAAAAAAATAACCTGACATGTAATAACGGGGCTCTTTAAATTGCCTTATCCATATGTGTGTTTTACAAGACATTTTCCGGGCAACTCTGGGCCGTACCACTTTTCTATCAAGCCAAACACCCCCTTTCCTGGAGGGCACCAATGTGAAATCACTGCGTGGTGGCTAAGGCATGATGCCGCTCCTTCCTCATGGAATATTCCATCTGGGGAGTGAGGAGGATTTTGTTACATCTGCCCAAATGAAAACGTTCCTCATCACCCAATGCTGGGCCTCGTCTGCCAGATGTGCTAATCTGTCTTGTACATCACCCATCTGCTAAGTTGTGGAAGGCAGCCCACGCTCGCCCCAGAGAGCAGGGCGTCATGTAGCAAATAATCAGGAGTGGGCGTGGAGGTGAGTCTGAAGATCATCAAACACACCACCACGTTTCCCGTCTTGTGATTATCAGTCCTGGAGCTTGGGGAAGAAAATGCTCGTAGGTTTAAAAACTTCTAACAACAACACCAGAATGATGGAAAAGTTGTTAACAGAAAACTGAGCTCCAAGTCTGGACTCAGATAGCCAAGATGCAGTCCCTTCCATGAGGTCCCGTGAGCCAATGCCCAGGTGGTTTGGAAAGTCGTTCCCCACACCTCCCTCTTTCCGGGAAGGGGGTGTGAAAAGACACCTGCCAAAACCCTCCTTTTGCTAATCCAATGTTGAATTCGACTGAGATCACCTGGGCACCAAAATGACGGCACATCTTGGTGAGATTCCAGAACCTTGTAGGTTGTCAGAGCTGCTGATGGATTTCTCTTCCAAGTGCCCAGTAACCCACGGTGGGTAAGTAGATATGTGCTCTGACAGGCATGCACGTGCAGGATGGGGTTTTTCTCTCAAGCTAGAGCACTTGCCCGGGCCCCAGACCTCAGCCTCACCCATTCCTTTACTAGAGTCTGGGAATATCCAGGAAAAAAACAAAATAAAACAAAAAGACACACTCGTCCTCCAGGAGCTGAGTCTGGAGCAGTGCTTTGCAAACTTTAACGTGCACCCAAATCCTCTGGTATCTCGTTGCAATGCAGAGTCTGATTCAGTCGTTCCAGGGTAGGGTCCGACATTGAATTTCTAGCAAGCTCCCAGGTGATGCTGATGCTGGCTTGTGGACCACACTTTGAATATTGACAGCTACCACTGTGGTTCTAAAGGGTGGTCCCCAAGAATTAGCTACAGAGAAGAGGGGCATGTCAGAAATGCTAGTTCTCAGGCCCCACCCCAGACCTGCTGGCTCCGAAGCTCAGCGG
Source organism: Neomonachus schauinslandi (assembly GCF_002201575.2). Lineage (NCBI taxonomy): Eukaryota > Metazoa > Chordata > Mammalia > Carnivora > Phocidae > Neomonachus > Neomonachus schauinslandi. Next base: position 189,071,963 of record NC_058405.1, on the reverse strand, counting down.
TCTGTGTTATAACAAGCCCCCCACACCATCACCTGGTGATTCAGGTGCAAGCCTCAACACTGAATTTGGGGGAGCTTCTGGGTTGGGGATCAGCATCTGGTTATGGCAGCATTTAACTTCGCTGGGCCAAGGAAGAGTGGCCCCCAAGTACCACGTACGCTGGCTCTCTGCGGGACACTCGGGAGCCCTGACACAGACTGAAGGGCTGAGCAAAGGCCCCCGAGGGGCGAGGAGCAGAAGTTCCCTGGTGATGGGGCGGGGAAGGAGGCTGAGGAACATTCTTGCAGGCCAGCCCGTGCAGAGATACTGGCCTTCTGTGGCTGAGCATCACCACCCCACCAGCACAGCTGGTCTTCACAAGGAAGGGTAAGAACTTCGCTATATGGGTGCATGCGTCTTCCTGTCCCAGCTGATTTTAAGCCAATCCACCTTCCCCGAGAGAAAAGCCTCTGATACAGAAAACGATTTGCAGTCTGATAAACTGAAGACAGCAACTGGAACTTTGTTTTCCCTCCAGGGTGGTGAGAAGGCTGTGAAGACTTCGCCATCGCTTTTTCCTGAGGGAACCAAGGAAGAAAAGAAGGAGCAGGGAGTGAGGGGGAGGCCAGCGTCTGGAGCTTCATTTGTATTTGGCTTAATAAATGTGGTCTTAAAGGACGGAGGGTGGTTCCTGCATGTATTTTGGTCCCTGTAGGCTTGCATCTCCGACATTTTTCACCTGGCATATCCCAGCTGCAGAACATGAGTGTGATTCCGGGAGCTATGGAAATAACCAGGGAGAGTCTGGGAGAAGCTGAAATTGCCTCGATTTTATCTTTAAAATGTGTGCACTTTTGTCCTATTTAGTAATATATGTTTGTTTTAATATAAGAAATGGCCCAATGAGGAGTAAAATAAATCATCCTGTTATCCATGGTTACATCCCAGGCAGGATGCAGAGAATAGGCACGGAAAGATTTTGAGAACACATTGTTTTCTGAATAAGTGGAGTTTTCAAGGAGGAGGCCTTTTACAGGAAGAACTAAATCTACATTCTCTGCGGGGAAGGGCACAGGGGTTGGGGTGAGGGCAGGGCGCCTGGGTACATCCTGTGACAGGAGGTTGTGCTCAGCACCTCTCTTCAGCCGAGGCCCCAGTAAGCCGGGGCCCCAGTGTCCCGCCCGCAAAGGGAGGAGGGCACAGTGGGTAAGGGAGGCCACTGGTGGGTACTGGGGCCCACACTCAAATCCTGAGGCTTGGGTGCTACAAAGTGCTCAGTTACTTGAGAACTGAGCAGCGCAACAAACTCTGACCATCTGGAAGCTTTTTGTCCTCAGAATATGTCCCCTCTTCCTAGTCTTGGAGCCGAGGTCGAGGGACCTGAGCCTGCTAGGCCTGTGGGGGGTGGGGGAGCTAAGGAGGGTGGGGGGCTGCTGCGGAGGCAGCCAGGTCAACTATTTACTCAGAAGGCACATCTAACTCAAGCTGAGTATTGTGCAAAACTGCACACTTGCTCAGAAGGACAGGAGAGGAAGTGTGGGTGGATTAGCCTCGATCTGTTAGAAAGCCACATTTATAGGGTGGTTTCTTTTGCAAAGCAATCTTGGGCCCCCTGCCTCTTTGATTCCTCTACCGATCAGGTTCTGGAGGGACAGGGCACAGCCCGATGCACCTGTTTCTGACAGATCATCCGTTTCCTAAATCCTCATAAATATCTAACACTTAGGATATAGAAGCTGACTTGCAACACTTTGGTTTTTTTGCAAGCAGAATTACACCTAAAGCTCCTCTTGAAGGAGCTGGGAGGAACTCCCTGATGGTGCAGAGCTGGGGAGCACCCTTCCCTCACAGAGTCAAGGACAGCAGCAGCCTCACTGTCCCCGCCAGGAAAATGGGCACAGAGGCATGCCCTGCTCTCCGACCGAGGGCCCATGGAGGCCACTGGGAGCAGGAGCCCAGTTCAGGGCTCATAGCAGGGACAGGTAAGGTGGGCTCCCTCCGAGGGGCCTCCGCTCCACGATGGGCTCCCAGCCTAGAGACAAAGGGGCAGGGACCATGCTGGACCCACTCAGGAAACCCAGGCTCTGGGCTGGCCTTGGTTCGGATGGAGACCGGCCTTCAGGAGCTGCCCAAGATGCTGAGAGCCGTGCTTTGGAAAGACACAGATTTCAACAACAAACCCTCCTCTCGATGACCCTCTCCCGCTCTGGCTCCAGGAGAGGATTTCTGTCACTCAAAAGGCATGTTCATTTATAACAGATGGGGCGTTTGGACTTTCTGGAAATGAATTTATAGATTTCATCACAGCCCTACCTCTCCGGACGCCCGGCCCCTGTGGGGCCACCCATCTTCCTTCCTGGGAGGGACCTGAAGCCCCCCCTGAACCCCATGTCTGAACCAACAGTAGGCAAGTGTTTAACGCCACAGTTCCTGACCTTGGTGACGTTCAGCAGAGCATGAGGGGCGGAAGAGTGTTTGATCAAAACTGTCCCCTTGCTGTGTAGTTCCCCAAGTTGATGAAACACGGGTTCTGAACCTAAAAACAAAAATCAAAGAGACAAAGTAATTAACCACAAGTTCATATTTTCCCAGCTCATTACTACCCAGCGAGGCCGACTTTCCTCATGTTCTCACACTTTGGAGTGCATCAGATCCCTTGCAGGACCTCTTCAAACCCCCATCAGAGTTTCTGATGCAGGAGATGGAAGTAAGCACTAAAAAAGAATGAACATTTAGCTATTTTCCCCAAAATCCAGTGAATGGAGCCATAAAGGGTGGCTTAGTAGTAAACAAACTAAAGAAATACCATTCCTCTACATTCGAGTCTCAGGATGTGTTGGATTTGTTCTATTACTGCCCTTGCTCTGTTTGGTGGCCCTTTCTCCAGGAGCTGGACCAACACCAACCACAGGCCAACACTCCTCATATTGACAGCAAATGTCATTGGAAATTTAGAGGGTGAACCCTTTTGTGCTGTCATGTTTCCAGCACTTTGGGAGAGTGGTATATGCCAGAAAATGGGGAGCAGGTGTCCCATGTGACCCGTCTCAGCTCTAGAGAAACCCCTCCGAAAGGACCCTCTGCCTCTCAGCCGCTGACCCCCCAGGGTGGGGGGGTCTGCTGGGATCTGCCGGGGGGGTTAGTGATAAAAAGTATCCCCAGGAACTGAGCGATGTCACTGTCGAAAACAGTTATTTAGACATCAGCATTCACAGTTTGGGAGATGTCTGCCAAACACAGCTATTTTCTTTTTTACAGAATTAATATGGAGACATCCCTGCCAGCAAGAATGGATTCCAGAAGGGATTGCTTCTCGAAGGTCCCCACCCCACATGTAAGAGGCTTCATTGGCAGGAGAGGGGCGCCCACCTCCCTCCTGACGGGAGGCATTGATGAAAAGCACTGTTGGATCACAGAGGCCCAAGTTAGAGGGAAACAGGAACGTTCCAGAGAACTCAGAGCTGTGAAAAGACCTTTCTAACCTAGTATTGGACGTGCAGTGCTGCAGGCTGCCTGTTCACTCATTCATTCATTCATTCATTCATTCATTCATTCAAATGCCATGGTTCCAGAACCACGATTGTCCTTGCTGGGGTCTTCCCCGAACTGGAGTAACACTTGCTGCTGTTCACATTCCAAGATCTCACTCCAAATCTGGAAGCCTGAAGAAACACCGCTATTTCAGATCATACAGTTACGGTGGGGTCATTTTCCTTCTTTAAAAGAGTCGGGGTCTTGGTATCCGTGTCTCCTGTCTAGGCGGCTGCATCCCAGACTTCTGTACTCCTTTCTAAGACGTGAGGGCGAGGGTCGCAGGAGCAGCAGCATCTCTTCCCCTGGCCGTGCGCCTCGGTCAGTAGGTTAATGTGGGACAGGAGCAGGTGTAGGGCAGTAACATGGCTTTAGGGGGCACACAGCCCCCATCCAATTGGTAAGCCAGCGACACAGGCTGCAGAGAGGCCTGGCCTCTACTGCACCCCCAAGATCCTCTCCTCCTAAGGCTGCAGGGACTCAAGGATGGTTCAGGTGTGGTGTGCTGGGCGGGGAGGGCACAGGGACTACAGACCTGCTGCCTGTTCTGAAACCAAACTTTTAATTTCGAGATAATTGAACATTCACAGGCAGTTGTAAAAGATACCAGTGATAGGTCCATGTGCCCTTCACCCCGTTTCCCTGGGGGATCACCTTCCATAACTTTCATATACTATCTCAGCCAGATTTCCCAGCAGAGTCGGATCCAGTAAAAGTGATGAGCTTCCTGAGACCCTACCCCCTGACGTATTTCTTTTGGTTCCTACAGGTCTCACCTCTTCCTGCTCTGAGGTCCTTCTGCCAAACAAGGATCTCTAATTCCTTCCATTGCCCTGTTTCTCCAGTATTGGTTCGTGTTAGAAATTGTAATGCTTCATGAGCAAACAAACAGGACAAAACCCAGCAAAGTCGGTGATCCAGAAAATCCTTGTACTTCTAAATGTAAGGCATATATCTGAAATCTTACTGGCCTGTGGCTAGCCATACTATTTTGCACTTGAATGATGAGCAGTTCTATGGATCCTTTCAGAGCCTATATTCCATCCAGTACAGATAATTGGAGCCTTTCTGGTTGTTTTTAATCAGTGGTGGAGTCGTGGGCAGGCCAGAGAATGAAGGCTCTGGTGCCATATTTATTGTCTTGGGGCTGCCTGAGGAGAAGCCAAATCACATTTGACTCAGCTGTCCACTCAGTTCAGTTTCTGGAGAATTTCTTTCGGTCTTGCTCAACTGTGCTAATGACAGGTCTGGCTTTATCTGATACCGTACACATGCTCTCCAGAGGTGTAGATGCTTCATCCTGGGCCACGATGCTCACAGGCAGAGCGGGCTTCCCGGGTGTTAGGAATCCCTTCCCCAGCTGCAAATGTTGCATAAGATCTGTTGACCTCTTTGCAGAATAAACTCCAGCTATGGAGTTGGCTGCACATCCTACGCGGGAGGCAGCCGCCCCGCAGTGTCCTCCTGCCTGCACGCGAGGCCACCTCCTCCCCATGTTGTCGGAGATACATTAAAGCCCAATAGTGCAGATAGACCCATGTGCTCACTATGGAGGTGTGCCAGCCTCACGCCCTGATGGGGAGGAGGGCAGCTGGAGACCCAAATGACTTGCATATAGGCTATCGAATGCATGCTTTTTCCTATTTGTTCCAAAAAAAGCTGAACGGATTTCTCTGGCCATCCCTGTACTTCATGGCTTAAAGATAAAGTACATGAAAGGAGAGGAAGCCAATGAATCCAGACCTTCAGCTTGCTGTTAAAAATGGTGTCCCTCTAGCCTAACAGCCTCTTAGGGGCCCCAGAGGTGAGTGCGGCCTCTAGCAATGCTCGGTGCATCCCATATACCCAGGAGGCAGAGGATAAGGTCTGAGCAGGAAACCAGGAGGCCAATCAGAGCAAGGCTGTGTGCTCGGGCAACCTGGCCTTCACTGGCCCTGCTAAGGTGCACAGCAGCAAAACAAGGAAAATGTGATCGAGGGATCATGTGGCTTCAAAGCTCTCTCCAAAGGTCAGAGAGAGGTGGCATCAGGCCACGAACGAGGCCTGGCTGAAGGACACTTATAACCCAAGGGACTAGTGGTGCCCAGGCAGGGAGACTTCACCCAGTGGGCCCACAGCCACCTAGTAGAGACCCGCTCCTTACTGGCACCTGGGACAGGGCTTGCACGGAGACCTGTGTGCAAGAGATTCACCCCCTCAGAGGCGATTGCTGGATTGAGGCAGGAATCTCAGGAATGCCAAGAGGAAATGTGCATCGCCCTCAAGCTGCTCACCACAGGCAGGTCAGTCAGGCTCTTGGGGCACATTTGTCTTGGTGGTAAGCTTAGGACCAGTGGCTCTCCTCCTTACAGGATGTCTGGGAATCCTTGGAAACACATGGAATTCTATGCAGCTTTGGGGCCAACAAGGGAGAAGGTCCCTATTGACCTCCTGAGTTGTTCTGGGCTGAGATGGGCACTCCGCACCCAATTCATAGGTGGAAGTCCTGAGCCCCAGGATCTCAGCTTGTGACGGTATGAGCACACAAGGTCTTTAAAGAGGTAATTAAGCTAAAATGAGGCTATTAGGGTAAGCCTGAAGCCAAGATGACTAATGTCTTTATAGGGAGAGGAGATTAAGACACAGAGATGACCATGTGAGGACACAGGGAGGGGACGGCCATCTGTCAGCCAAGGAGAGGGGCCTGAGAGGGAACCCACCCTGCCGACAACTTGATCTCAGACTTTGGGTCCTCCAGAGCTATGACACTGCCAATTTCTGTTGTTTAAGCCCTTCCCCTCCCCCATCTGTGGTCCTTCCTTATGGCGGCCCAGGTGGACTAACACACCAGTGGTCTGTTATTGGCTAATTTGCAGTGAGAAAAGCTTCATGAATCTCAGGAGAGTCCAACACTTTTTGACGTTAACATGAATTCTTTGCTTTTTTAGGATCTCCCCCAAACAATAATAGTACCCCCTTAAGTGACCCATAACGAGGTGTCTTTCTCCTGCTAGCTCCAGTGACCATCTACTCCAGAACCAAAGCTCAGACTCTTTGGAGATAAGCCAGCACCCCACTTTCCCTTGTCCTAGATGTTGGAAAGCAGGGTAATGATAACAAAGATTTATTAGTGCAGAGCATACAAAGACTGTCAGTGCAGGAAGGTATTTAGAGTCTGGCCTTTGGTTGGGAGAAGACAGTGTGAACCCTGCCGGAGGGCATTATGATTGCAGTGAACACATGGGCGGCATAACAATGGCTGTCTCACTCAATGGAAACGTTTATTTGTTGAGAATGGCCTATAGTCCATTGAACCTTTGGCCCGAGGAAACCTTTTAGAGCTTTTGAGTAGCTCTTTCAAAGACCTGGATGGCCAGCAATAGCCCTGCAGAAGCCGACAACAAATACAGGAAGTCTCCTGGAGTGAGTCCCTGTGCGGGTCCAGACCCAGCCGAGGCGGACGGTCCCCCAGCCCCTGGGGAGCTCCCGTGGGGCACACCTTCGCCCCTAATCCCTGTGAGCAAAAACAGAACTGCATCTCACATGAAAACGTGTCATTATAAAAGAAGAAGATGCTCATGATCCAAGAGGAAGTTTTAAAGATAAATCGATACTCACATCAAATGCTTTTATTTTTCCATGTTTCCTTCCAGTCATTGTTCAAGCATTTTTATAATTTTATGGACATGATAATGAAATAATGCACCATCTTTTATCATTGTTTCCTTCTTTATTTTAAATTATTACCCCGAGGACAAAATCAGGAATGGTTTCATCGGGTCAGCAAGTGTGAGCATGGTACGAAACTATCTCCACCACCAGAAGGGGCCTTGTCAGCTGCACACCAGTCTCATCCTCACTGAGTATTTTGGTTATTTTTTTACATTCCTATTTAAAAAGATGAAAACTGAGCTTTAATTTTTTTATTATTTATTTGTATTTTTAAAATTTTTTTTAAAGATTTTATTTATTTGAGAGAGAGGAGAGTGCAAGAGGGAGAGGAGCAGAGGGAGAGGGACAAGCAGACTCTGCATTGTGCATGGAGCTTGATGGCGGGGCTGGATCTCATGATCCTGAGATCATGACCTGAGCTGAAATCAAGAGTTAGATGCTTAAGTGACTGAGCCACCCAGGTGCCCCAGTCCTTAATTTTTAAAAAAACTTGGCAGTAAAAATTATTTGAAAAAACCCAATACTTCTGCAAATTTGTTTGAAAACTGTAGATCTTTTTTTAAAAAAGATTTTATTTATCTATTCATGAGGGGCAGAGGGAAAAGCAGGCTCCCTGTGGAGCAGGAAGCCCAATGCAGGACTTGATATCAGTACCCTGGGATCATGACCTGAGCCGAAGGGAGATGCTTAACTGACTGAGCCACCCAGGTGCCCATGAAAACTAGACCTTTTTTTTTTTTTGATCATGTCCTTAACCTGTTTGCCTACTGAGATGCTGATATTTTTCTTACAAACTGGAATGAGTATTCATTTCTGTACCAACTCTCTCATGTCATAGGAATGGTTTTTCCAGTCTACTATTTTTCCTCATCTCTTTTCATTTTAGTTATGAAACATTGATGTAGTTAAACTTATTGGACATTTCTTCCCAATTCCGTCTGTTGGCTTTGGTCTTCAGAAATTCCCCTGCCTGGGTTAGTCCTGGTGAATGCTCCCTCCCACTCAGCCTGCTTCACTGCAGGCCCTACCACCCTATCTTCCTCTGCACTTCTTGCTAGACATGCTGGCCTTTTCTTTATACTTAAATGGGACTATCTGATTTAGCAGGTTAAAATATAAGATGGCTTGATGAATTTGGATTTCAGATAAATAACAAATAATTATTTTGGAATAAGCATGCCCCAAGAGATATTTAAGATATACACTAAAGCGGGGCGCCTGGGTGGCTCAGTCGTTAAGCGTCTGCCTTCGGCTCAGGTCATGATCCCAGGGTCCTGGGATCGAGCCCCGCATCGGGCTCCCTGCTCGGCGGGAGGCCTGCTTCTCCCTCTCCCACTCCCCCTGCTTGTGTTCCCTCTCTCACTGTGTCTCTCTCTGTCAAATAAATAAATAAAATCTTAAAAAAAAAAAAAGATATACACTAAAAAATTCTGTTGTTTATTTGAAATTTAAATTTAACTGAATGTCCTATATATTTCATCTGGCAACCCTAGCTTCGGGTCCTACCTTGTGTCCTATGCTATCTTCTCAACCAGGTTAAATATTTCTTCTCAGTCCTCAGGAAGAGGTATTGCTTGCCCAGGGCACAGCAGTGACGGTCCTGTGGGCTGACTCCGTGGACACTCCTTTACTGCTCACCAGGCCTGGGGCTGGGGGATCTCACTGGTGTGGTCTTCAGTTTCTGCATCTATGTTAGTCTGCTAGGGCTGCCATAGCAAAGTGCCACAGACTGAGTGGTTTAAACAACAGAAATTTATTTTCTCACTATTTTAGAGGCTAGAAGTCCAAGATCAAGGTGTCATCTCTGCTGATTTCTTCTGAGGCCTCTGTCCTTGGCTTGGGGATGGCTGTCTTCTCCCTCTCTTCACATGGTTGTCCCTCTGTATTTCTGTGTCCTAACTTTCCTTATAAGAACACCTGCCATATTGGATTAGAGCCCATCTTAATGTCTTAACTTTGGCTTAATTACATTTTTAAAGACCCTATCTCTAAATGTAGTCATATTCAGAGGTACTAGGGATGCGGATTTCAACACATAAATTTAGAAAACACAATTCAGCCCATTACAACAACCTCTACTCCCATGGCTGTCTGTCCAAGGCATTCACCTTCTGCCTTGTTCTATCACTCAACAGTATGTCTGTGGCTTGAGGGTATCCTACTATCCCTCTAGGATTGAAGCTGTAAGAAACTCTGACAGTTCTTGGGGCATGCTGACTCCACAAGCCTTTCTCCCCAGGACAAGCTCCAGTCTTTTTGGTGGGGCTTCCATGGGCGGGGCCCTGTCCACTGCAGACAGATTACCCAACACTGGCCAACACCCTTCTGGACTTCAAATTGGTCCCAGGCCCGGAAACTTCTGCTACATAGCCTCGCCCCACTAGGCCTGCTGGATCCTGATAGCTTCCAAATCACTCTGGAAATTGCCTCTCTGGTTGCTGGACTCCTTCCACCTTCCCCAGGGTTTGCCTTAGTGAACAGGTCATCTTTCCCATTGTGTCTGTCACCTCCTGCCTTCTTCCCTTCCTCCTCAGGCCATTTTGTCCTGGAACCAGGGGAGCCTCCCACCCAGGTCCACCCAAGTCATGACACTGTTCAACTCACTGCTGGCTTTTGGTTTTAAGAACAATTGATAATCTACTTCTTCTAAAATTTATTGCATCAGATGGCCTGTGGTGTGGTCTCATGTTTATGCATTTCTAGATTTTACAAACCATTATCAGAACATCATACTCTTATTAAATGTCTATTTTGCTTCTCCATTGTTTTCCTGATGCTTGTCCATAATATATAAAATTCCCTCCCCACAATCTATGCTGTAATGATGGGATAGCCAGTAGCCATGGTGGTTATTGAACACTGGCAATGTGGATCACCCACATTTCAAAGAGTTAGGACAAAAGAAGGATGTAAAGAATCTTAATAATTTTTTTTGGACTGATCCCATGTTGAAATATTTTTGATATATAGAATTAAATAAGATATATTATTAAAATTAGTTTTACCTATTTCCTTTTACTAAATGTGGCTACTAGATCATCTAAAATTCCATATATGACTGACTGTATTTCTATATATGATTGTCTTTAACTCAAGTCATACATATTCTATTTCATCTCTCTCTCGATTTTTAAGCAATATTTTAATATTTTAATTAATATTTCTCTTAAAATATATACATATATATATATTTTAAAGATTTTATTTATTTATTTGACAGAGAGAGACACAGCGAGAGAGGGAACACAAGCAGGGGGAGTGGGAGAGGGAGAAGCAGGCTCCCCGCCGAGCAGGGAGCCCGATGTGGGACTCGATCCCAGGACCCTGGGATCATGACCTGAGCCGAAGGCAGTCGCTCAACCGACTGAGCCACCCAGGCGCCCTCTCTTAAAATATATTTTAATATCTGCTGGAACTATAAACATTTTCCCCATTAGTCTTATTTTTCAGACTATTTTTTTTATATTCTAAGCCAATTGTTCTTTCAGATGAATTTCAAAATTATTTTTGCCAAATTCATAAAAATTCTCTTTGAATTATTCATCCTTACATCTAGAAATATATTTCTGTTCTCAAACTGATTGTCTTTTATGACTTCTGATAGAACTTTGAGGTTTTATTTATATGTTGCGTATTTTCTCGAAATCATCTCTTTGCATATAATATTTTTAATATTATTGTGAATGAGATCTCTACTGAGACGCCATTGGTCTTTACATATTTGTCTTTTAAATTTACTTAACCAAACTGTTTTTAAATGATAGTATATTCCTAACTGATACTATTTGTGAAGAGGATTTTTCTTCTCTTACCATATGCATTCATTTTATTCTGTTTCCTATGTTATTATAATGTTACAATGACCAAGACTCCCAAACCTTAATAAATAATTATGGTGGTAATGGGCATTGTTCCTGAAAATAATTTGCTAAATATTACTTTTTGGAGTATTTACCCTTTGAAACTTGGCAATGCTTTTTCTTGGCTTTGATTGTCTTCAAGGACACCCATTAGGGAGGCATGTTCCCTGTCCAAGTAAAACAAGCATTCTAGAAAACAGAATTTCTTCCTGGCTTTCTGTAACCCACCCACTGTAAAAATAAAACAAAACCATTATTTTTTTGGTTTTGCGATATATTTTCATAGAGTCACATGCCAGACTACGGACAGCCCCCGATGTCCTGCAAATATGTCAATGGATAGAGAGACAGTTACATGTTTTCTTCCCTGGGCTCGAGTTCAAGGAACATCGGTTTGGGTGAGGCGTGGTGTTAGTGCTGGATGTCAGAGTTGGGTTAAGTTCAGGGAAGCCTGGTTCAAATGCACTTATGTATTGCATATCAACTTAAAAACTCTCTCCATGTAACATATTCTTTTAATTACTAAATTCTCCGAACATCACTTAAAGCTATCTTATGCTATACATCAAGAAACAAAGAAGCCACTAGGGTGTATCTCGGAGGAAATGGCAGCCTTAGAATGTTTAGAGCATCCTCTACTGGGGCAAGCTGTCACACGAAGATGAGGATGGGATGTCACTGAGTGTGCCATCAGCCAGGACTGCCCAGGCTGGCTGGTCCTCCAGATGGAGGGGCCACGTGCATCCTCTGGTACAGCACCAGGGGCAGATGGATGCTGTCTGACTCTGGGGCCTCAGGAGAGGGCATTTCGGCTAATTTGGGGCCAGGTCAGATAAAACTGGGTGATGAGAGCTCTGAAGCAGGTTTGCTTATTCAAGGAGTCCTGCGTCAGGTGGAAACGGCCAGACCCTAGCACTGCAGCCCTGCTTAGTCCCTGGCTGGGAGCACCCCAAGATCAGTGTGGTCCTGGCTTGAAGGTGGCAGTGGGGGGAGTGTAAGTGGTGACCCACATCTGTCAGCCAACCACCCCTCTGAGCCTGAAAGGGAATCTGAGCTCACTCTAATAGTGACTGTTGATAACCTCTGTGTAGTCTTGTCAGACGGTGGTGTCTGGTCCTCTGTGGACTTCAGCTCCAGCAAGAAGATTCCCATCCCCTTAACATGTTGTCTACACTGGGATCCAGTTCCTTTCTGAAACAAAAACCTGTTGCACTCACCCCTTTTGGCTCATGCTTCTGGTGGTGATGCTGTGGGACCCCCCCTTGTGACCTTCCCCGGGACACCTAGCTGTGCTGGGCCATGAAAATCTGGGTTTCCTCACCCTTTGGGAGTTAAGACTTGATAATCTTTAGAGTAAACCTCCCTCCCCTCCGAGGGCAGGAGGGGTGATAATGTGCTATCTCATCTGCTGAACCCTTTGTAAACACTTGCGTCATTCAGCCGATAGAAGACCAGATAAGAGAGGGACCCCGAGTCCCCTTTGAAATCAGTCATGAATCCAAACAAGGATTCTTGGGTGGATCATTCTGCTCTGGTTCATATTAGCTCTGCAATTAAGAGGCTTACACAATGCAGCCCTCAAAGGGGGCTTTTTTACCACATGAAAGGGAGGAAAGGTTTGGCCCTAAAAGAAGGCGGTCCTGAGCTTTTCTTGGCTATTTTTCCCAGACCTTGGAAAAGGCCAATGCTTTTAAAAGAAGAGGTCACTTGGAGGGAAGACAATCAGAAGCAGGCTGCATAAAGTGGTCCTTCCCAAAACAGAGCGTTTCCTTCCTTTCCCAGGCCACTCTGGAGCAAACTGCCTTTCACAGACTGAGATAAAGGAATGTGGAACCGTAACTCTGGGAGGATGTAAAGTGGGCAAAGAGGAGTTTTGTGTCTCCCCAGGCCTCCCCATCCTCTGCGTCAGGTGACACAGCCAAGCCAGATCATGCTGGAAGCACTACTGTCCTCTAGACCTTGGAAGAAGGCAGGACAGTTGTGGCCCCCGCCCCCCAGCCACCAGCCCAGCCAGAGGCTTTAAGGCAGCCCCTCAGCAGCCCACCCCTGCTGCTAAGATCCCGCACCTGCTGCTTCAGCCTCTGTGGTTTTCCCGCATGTCCCGGAGGCTAGACCCCGGAGGGTCTAGCCCCCCAGAGTGCCTCAAGGTCATGGAGTCTATCCTTCTTTTTTTTTTTTTAAGATACATTTATTTATTTGGAGATAGAGAGAGTGCGCGAGCTGGAGGGGCAGAAGGAGAGAGAGAATCTCAAGCAGACTCTGCCCTGAGCGTGGAACCTGTCTCGGGGCTCGATCTCATGACAATGAGATCACAACCTGAGCTGAAGCCAAGTCAGACACTTAACGGACTGCACCACCCAGGTACCTCATAGTCTATCCTTTTTATGTTTGTATCCCAGGACCTCAGTCAGGGCCTGGCACCAAGTAAGTAGATGTCCAGTACATATATAAGATTTTATTTCTTTATTTATTTTTAGGGGGCTGAGGGGCAAAGGGAGAGAGAGAGAATCTCAAGCAGACTCCCTGATGAGCAGAGAGCTCCACGTGGGTCTCAATGTCACAACCTGAGATCACGACCTGAGCTGAATCAAGAGTGAGACACTTAACCGACTGAGCCACTCAGGTGCTCTGAGTATATATCTTTTATAAGGAGACTTTGGGGGTTCTCGGGGAAGGAAAAGATCCTATTGTGGTCTTCTCCTCTATCTTTTTAAAGCTATGAACTCCAAATTTGCACTGTAAAAATCTAAGGTCAGACAACAATTTTTCCCTTTTCCCTCGCACATGTCGGGGTGGGATGGAAATCAGGGTGCCTCCCCACCACCTCCTCCGCCCCTCCTTCCCAGTTTAGTAGCATGGGCGGTAGTGACTGCACCCTCCGCTGCAGGATACCAAGTGCCCCGGTACAGCGGGCATGTCAGGTAAGTCACAACCTCAGAGCAAGCCATTCTCCTGGTCATTGGGGTTGGTCCAGAACTGTTCCATCAGCTCAAAGCTCAGGCCTTGGTCAGATGTGAAGCAGGTGGATTCGGCAGCTGCTGCCATGTTGTGATCACGGGGGGCGGTGGTAGCGAACAGAGGGAGATGGGCCAGTCTGAGAAAATGACAGAGCTACGGAGTCAAAGTCCAGATCAAAGCACGGCTGAATACCAAGCCCACCTCTGAATTCTGCTGTCAGGTGCCTTTGCTTTTTAAGCTGGTGTGAGCCAGGTGGTCTGATATTTGAAACCAAAAGGATGTGGATGACAGGGTGTGTTTGGTAAGATGTGCTGTTGGCTGGAGCATAAATAAGATGCAGCACCTAAATCATGTGTCAGCATCAGCATCTTCTGATACTGGTTCTCTCCATCTCTCCATCCTTCCTTTCGGGACACGGTGTGCCTTGTGATGCTCCCCACGTGGCCAGAACCCAGACTGCACAGGATGGTGAGTGGGGAGGACGTGGTCCCAGCCAGAGGGGAGGAGCAGCCCCGTGAACCTCTGAAAATATGCCTGCATTTAAGTTCTGGCATCAGAGTTAAGAGGAGCTGTGTTAATGAGGGGGACCTTGTCTGGGATCAGGAACCTCTTCCGGTGCCCTCCAACCCCCAAGGCCACACTTGACCGGCAGGTGGGACACATCCCAAGGCTTGTTCTGATGAAGGCAGGCAGGCTGACCTCAAAACAAGCCAGACCAAAGCCAGAACCATTGTTTTACAATAGAAATAACATATGATAAGTATGTTATTTATCATATGTTATAAATACAATAGAAATAACATATGCTCATTTTAGAAAACAAATATAAAGAAGAAAGCGAGAAGCCCTTGTAATCTAGAGATGGTAACCATGTACATCCATCCCAGGGATTATTTCTCATGGTTCTAAACAAACATTTAAGTATGATAGACAAACAAAAAGTATGCAAGTCTTAAGAGTGCAGCTTGACACATTTTCACAGACTGTGAAACTCCACGCAACTAGCACCAAAATAAAAACCAGCTTTAGCTGCACGGAGAAGCCCTTCCCATGCCCCTTCTAGTCACCCCTCCTCAGTCCAGCACTGTAGATTAGGTTTTCATTTTCAAACTTCACGTAAATGGAATCACACCATGTGCTCTCTTTTGGAACTGGATTTTTGTATTCGGTGTTGTGTTGCTGGGGTTCACCCACCCCGTTGCTTACAGTTGTTACTTCTTGCTGCTCTAAGGTATTCTCTTGTGTGAACATAACACAACTTATTTACCCCTGTGTTCAATGTATTTACATCTGTGCTCAACTTTAGTGGATCCAGTTTTCCCAAGTGGTTGTAGCGAGTTATACTCCCACCGTCCACGTCGGAGTGAGCAGGTAGCTCTGTCCACAGTCTGGCCCACACTTTAGTTCTCCCCAGTGTTTCCATATGTTTATTGGCTGTGTGATAGCCGCATTTGTGAGGTGCCCATTCACGTCTTTTACCTGTTTCTCTACCAGACTTTTCATTTTCTTTTTCTTATTGATTTGTAGGAGTTCTTTATAATCCTGGTTATAAATCCTTTTTAGACACACATGTAGCAAATCTCTCCTGTTCTGTGGCTTGCATTTCTACTCCTCATAATATTAAAACATTATGCTAATCTTTTTTTCTTTATGGTTCAGCACTTTTATGTTCCGCCTAAGAATTCTGCCTACTTCCCGTTCACAAGGGTGCTCTGTTTTTTCTACATACTTCACTGTTTTTCCTTCAACATTTAAATCTATAATAAATCTGGAAGTGATTCTTTTATGGTGTGTGTTTTCCCAAGAGGATATCCAATTGACTCAGCATATTTCCAGTCTTTTACTAAAAATATTATGAACATAGAGGCATGTTTATTTATAATATAGATCTTAATGCATATAGGATGCTTTTCAACATTGCTTTTTAAATTAACGTTGACTAATTCTAATTTATATCCAGCAAAACATAATTGTTAGTGTCTGCATGATGTTTCATTATATTGATATGTCAGCGTATTGAGCCATCCAAATGCTGTTAGCCAAATGATTGCCAGATTTTCATACTTGTAAATGAAACTGATAAAAAGCTAGCTACATATTGCAATATTTCCACATGTGTATCTAGGATAGAGTTCTAGAAGCATTGACCCAAATGAACGTTTTGAGGCTGTTCATCATTGTTGCCAAATTGCTTTTCAGAAGATTTGCTGGGACATAAAATTCCATAAACAGTGAAATGGTTTTATTCTCCCCGTGTCACCGCAATTTGTCAGCACTGAGGATTGTCATTAAAACCTTTGGACAATTGTATAGACAATAAATCACAATTGATGTTGCACTGGGTATTCTTTTAAAAGTGAACGAGACACTTTGTGTTAGCCATTTTAGTTCGCGTGCAGAGGATAGTGTTGCAGACAATCATTGCTTTCTTTGATATTAAAGGCCTTACTGTTCTTTTTATTGGCTTGTCGGAGCTATGTATAGAAAAAGGTAGAAACCGCCATGTTTGACACAGATTTGTTCCAGGGCCTTAGAACTTTGCTTATTTATTTAGGGATTGTGTATTTTCGTGAAGTTAAGCCTGTCAATTTCCATTTTTATTATTTCTGCCATTATTTTCCATCTTAATAGCTTAGATTAAATGTTGCCTTCTGTGGATTATTTTTGCATCTAACTCTGTCTGAAGCTTATTCTGTTGCTTTGATGTAAGACTTGGATCTAAATGTGTATCTCCCCCCCAACCCTACATAGTTAGCTAGGTTTCCCAACAGCCCAGCAACAGCGTGGATAACTGTGTTATCTCAGCTCCTGGCACAAGAATTCCACGTGGAGCACCAACATGGATTGGAAGATTCACTTGATTCAAGTCCCTGCCCTGCCATGCGGGATTTTCACCAAGCCCTGGGTGAAGCTTATTCTAATCTAAATCTCCCACCCAGTTACTCTCAGAAGTTTGAGGCCCTCCACTGACCCTGTTCCCCCTCCCTAGATTCGCAAAGATGAACCAGGAGAGCCCTGCATGACCCAGTGCTGAAGCCCAACAGAGAGAAGGGGTACTGAAACTTCCATGAAGGCATTGACTCTTTTTGGGAGAGTGGGGGAGGCTGAGGAAGGCAGGGAAGGAAGGAGGCAGAAGAGAAGGGAAGGGTTGGAAAGCAACGGTGTGAGTGAAGCTTGTGGTGGGGGCGGGGAGCAGCCAACATGGACAGCACGCACTGGTCTTAGCAGGTGATGTCCCTGCAGTTCATGGCATTCGGGCTGTGGAAACCCCTCCTGTCACATCTCAGCTCCCCAGACCCCAGACTGCTCAAAATGACTTTATCTGAGTTTGTTGTGTTTTGCAAGGCTCAGAGAGGTGCAGACTTCACATCTGTGCTATGCACACAAGAGCAGGAGCCTGGATGTGGAGGCTGTGGGGCGGCCCTCAGAAGCACGGGGCCTTGGGTTGGGGCTTGGGGCTGCCATGAACTGGCCCTGTGGCAGGAGAGTGAGCTAATTGCACCTGGTTCCCGAGGGGCAGGGAGGCTCTCGGCTCACATCTCTGGACTCGTTTTGCTTGCTTTGTTGCTTTGCATTCATTTTGGTTTCCTCCTTTATGACCAGAGCTGGCCTTTTGATTCCAAGCTGCTTCTATTTGAAATCTGAATCTCTGAGCCCCTTGCATTAGCGAGGCAGTCAGAGTAGCTCTCGCTTGCTTTCTCTTAATCATCTTACTCATTTTTAAGCGTACAATTCAGTAGTGTTAGGTACATTCACACTGATGTGCAACCAATCTCTGGAACTTTCTCATCTTGCAGAACTGAAACTGTGTCCAGTAAACACTAACTCCCCACTCCTCCCTCCCCCCAGCCCTTAGCAACCGCCTTCTACTTTCTGTCTCTATGAATCTGACCGCCCTAGGAACCTCATCGACGTGGAGTCATGCAGTATTTATCTTTCGTGATTGCCTTGTTTCGCTTAGCATGATGTCCTCGAGGCTCATCCATGGTGTAGCAAGTGTCAGCATTTCCTTCTTTTTTTTTTTTTTAAAGATTTTATTTATTTATTTGAGAGAGAGAGAATGAGAGAGAGCACATGAGAGGGGGGAGGGTCAGAGGGAGAAGCAGACTCCCTGCCGAGCAGGGAGCCCGATGCGGGACTCGGTCCAGGGACTCCAGGATCATGACCTGAGCCGAAGGCAGTCGCTTAACCAACTGAGCCACCCAGGCGCCCTAGCATTTCCTTCTTTCTCAAGACTGAATAACATTCCATTGTGTGGACGGACTACATTTTGTTTAGCCATACATCCTTAGATTGTGGTTACCTGGGTTGCTTCCACCTTTTTGCTATCGTGAAAACTACAGCCCATATTTGGGGATTAATGGGGAGAAAACCACATAGCACTCCAGAACGTGGGGTCCGGTCTGTAACTCCCAAGTCCTTGGACGGCCTTTGAAAAGAAAGACCTTGTCCTGCTTCAGGGTGATTACATGAGTGTCATGCAACTGGGTGAGGCTCTGACTCCAGACCCTTCTTGACACAGCCCTTATGCCACCAGAGGACATGTAAGGAGCAAGTCCATGCCCTGCCATGCGGGTTTTTCACCAAGCCCTGGGTGAAGCTTATTCTAATCTAAATCTCCCACCCAGTTACTCTCAGAAGTTTGAGGCCCTCCACCGACCCTGTTTCCCCTCCCTAAGTATCATGATTTTCTGTTTTCAGAAAACTTTAGAGAGAGGGAAGTTTTCTGACACACAGAAGAGGTGGCCTTAGAAATGTCACACCAGCACACCTGAGCTAGATGTTTCCTTTCTTTGGGGTGCTCTAAGTGCAAGAGGGTCTACCTCATGCTTCACAATCATGGCATCCTCTAAGGTAGTGGAGTCTGGCCTCTGAGTCTCCTTCCCTCCCTTCCTTCCTTCCTTCCTTCCTCCCACAAATATCCAATAGGAGCTGATTACACATCAGTCACTGTCCTGGACAGTGAATGAATAAGAATTCCATCCATGGAAGAAATGGCTACGTACCATGGGACTCACACACACACACACACACACACACACACACACACACACACACACAGAACTAGTCATGCATAGTGACAGAAGTCCTAGGATGGAGTTATGGACAGTGCTGTTCATTGTCCAGCCTTGGCCTTTTGGCTGTAGATTCAGAGAGGGTTATTGTGAAGATTGCTACCTTAACATTTTAGAGATGAAAACACTGAAGTTCAAGGAGGTGAGCTGACTGTCTAAGGACACCAGCTGGTTAGTGGCAGTTCTTTCCTCACCCAGGGTGCGCACTTCTTCATTCCAGTTCAAAGCTGGCCTCGGTCTTTGTCGTGGTGGTCTTTGAAGGGGTGTTGAGCTCCAGACTTTCAGTTAGAAATTGTCTTTCTCTATCTAATTCCTCACTGAAATGACATTCTTCTTGAGACTCGCCCTTCCTGATGCATGCAAGTCTTATCTCATATCCTGTGGGACAATAGCTGGAGTGTGGCTGCAAGATTACCAAATGGTCCGTTTGCATAAACAAAATCCATCGGTCTTGCTCCATCCTGCCAGGAGGGCTGAGCACAATCTGACTCCAGGGAACTTTTGTTATTGGTCTGAGCTTGTGATGTTCAACAGAGAAGATCATGGCTGCACTCAGGAGTGCCCTTGCCCAGTGGCTGCACACTTTGTCTTTTTCCTGTGTCTGTGTCCTGTCTGAGGCATTCTGATGGACAGGTGTGTTTCTACCTGCTTAGTATCCTTTCTCCTGCATTCTGGTAACAGGACCTTGACCTTCCTTTGGGGATGCACCATGTTCTATTTCTACCACCACTCCGAGAGCATCCAACACTGTCGATGTGGGAAGTGGGTCTGAACCAAACAAATTAGATTCTCCCTGATGTTTAAACATCCAGCTGAGCGGGTCAGGGTCAGGAACTGGTTCAGACTTGTCAGTCATGAAGGTTGAGCCCTGAGAAATCTGCCCATCAGTTCTTTCCACCTAGAGCCCCCCACAATTGTCGGCTCTTAGGTGTTTTTCTATTTTGTGAGACATTCCATATTTTTTCTATATAACACTATTTTACTTTAGCTAGCCATAGTCTACTGTTATTTGCAACTACAGAATTCTGACTGACAATTGTTGAGACTGAGTAGGCAGATAAGGGTCAACAAACCAGGAGCAAAGAGGGAAGTTTAAGGATGAGGGGTCAAAAATGGAGATAACCACATCCAGATGAGGAACCACATCCAGAATAAGTTTAGGATAAATGGAAAGAGAAACTATGATACGGGGGCTGCAGTTACCCAGAAAATGGAAGTATGACTTCACCCAATGTGAACCCTTGGAGTCTTCATATGAACAGTTAGCACAGATGGACTGCATTAGGAAATCTTTGAATTCTACAGGACCCGGTTCACTCTCCTGCACTTTGGTCCACATGAGCTGGATTGTCCAGCTCGTGTGTCCATCTGTGACTTTACATAGTCCCAAGTGCCAAAGGACAAACACATGGTCTAACCATGAGGATATGTTTGGCTCAGAGCTCCTTATGACCTCCTATACCCCTCCCAAGGATGAGGCAGATGTAGTAGGCACATGCCAAGTCTTGACAGAGGAGTTTCCTTCTGGGGCTCAGCAATAGTTGTTTACAAGGCAATCTGACTTAAAATGAATGAAGTTCATATCCCAAGTGGCCAGGGCTTTTTAAAAAAAGTTTTTTCTTTTAATTCCAGTCAGTTAACACTGATGTTAACACACTGTTATATTACTTTCGGGTGTACAATATAGTAATTCAACACTTCCATACATCACCCTATGCTCATCACGACAGGTGCTCTTTAATCCCATTAACCATTTCACACATCCTCCCACCCACCTCTGCTCTGGTAACCTTCAGTTTGCTCTCTATAGTTAAGTCTGTTTCTTGCTTTCTCTCTCTCTCTTATGTTTTTCCTTTTGCTTGTTTTATGTGTGTGTCTTAAATTCCACATGAGAGAAATCATATGGTATTTGTCTTTCTCTTACTAACTTATTTCGCTTAGCATTATATTCTCTAGCTCCATCCATGTTGTTGCAAATGGCAAGATTTCATTCTTTTTTATGGCTGAATAATATTCTAATATTCCATTGTATATATATCTTCTTTATCCATCCATCAATCGATGGATACTTGGGCTGATTCCATATCTTGGCCCTTGTAAATAATGCTGCAATAAACGTAGGGGTGCATGTATCCCTTTGAATTAATGTTTTTGTATTCTTTTGGTAAATACCCAGTAGTGTGATTGCTGGATCATAAGGAAGTCTTATTTTTAATTTTTTGAGGAGCCTCCACACTGGTTTCCACAGGGGCTGCACCAGTGTGCATTCCCACCAAGAGTGCATGAAGGCTCCTTTTTTCTCCCCATCTTCAGCAACACCTGTTGTTTCTTGTGTTGTTGACTTTAACAAACGTCCTCACAGGTGTGAGGAAGTATCTCATCGTAGTTTTGATTTGCATGTCCCTGATGATGAGTGATGATGAGCATCTGTTCATATGTCTATTGGCCATCTGGGTGTCTTCTTTGGAGAAATGTTTGTTCTGGCAAATGGCATTCTGTCCATTTTTAAATTGGATTATTTGTTTTTTGGATGTTGGGTTTCATAAGTTCTTTATATATTTTGGATACTAACCCTTTATTGGATATGTCATTTGCAAATTTTTCTCCCATTCTGCAAATTGCCTTTCAGTTTTGTTGATTGTTCCTTTGCTGTGAAGAAACCTTTTATTTTGGGGCTCCTGGGTGGCTCAGTTGGTTAAGCATCTGTCTTTGGCTCAGGTCATGATCCCAGGGTCCTGGGATTGAGCCCCACATCGGGCTCTCTGTTCAGCAGGGAGTCTGCTTCTCCTTCTCCCTCTGCCCCTCCCTCTGCTCACACTCTCTCTCTCTCAAATGAATAAATAAAAAAAAAAAAGAAAACTTTTATTTTGATGAAGTCCTAATATTTTTTTTTGTTTTTGTTTTGTTTTGTTTTGTTTTGCTTTTGTCCCCTTGCCTCAGGAGACAGACATACCCAGAAAGAAGTTGCTATGGCCAGGGTCAAAGAGGTTACTGCCTGTGTTTTCTTCTAGTATTTTTTATGGTTTCAGGTTTCACATTTAGGTCTTTAATCCATTTTGAATTTATTTTTGTGTATAGTGTGAGAAACTGGTCCAGTTTCATTCTTTTGCGTGTTGCTGTCCAGTTTCCCCAACACCATTTGTTGAAGAGACATTATTTTTCCCATTGGATATCCTTTCTTGTTTTATTGAAGATTAATTGGTCATATAATTGTGGATTTATTTCTGGTTTTCTATTATGTTCCATTGATCTATGTGTCTCTTTCTGTGCCAGTCCCATACTGTTTTGATTACTATAGCTTTATAAAATAACTTGAAGTCCAGAAATGTGATGCCTCCAACTTTGCTTTTCTTTTTCAAGATTGCTTTGGCTATTTGGGATCTTTTGTGGTTCCATACAAATTTTAGAATTGTTTTTTTCTAGTTCTGTGAAAAATGCTGTTGGTATTTTCATAGGGATTGCATTAAATGTGTAGAATGCTTTGGGTAGTATAGACATTTTGACAATATTTGGTCTCCCAATACATGAGAGTGGAATGTCTTTCCATTTCTTTGTGTTGTCTTCAATTTTTTTCATCGGTGTTTTATAATTTTCAGAGTATAGGTCTTTGGTTAGATTTATTCCTAGGTATTTTATTACTTTGGGTGCAATTGTAAGTAGAATTGTTTTCTTAATTTCTCTTTCTGCTGCTTCATTATTGGTATGTTGAGATGTAACAGATTTCTGAATATTGATTTTGTATCCTGTGACTTTACTGAATTCATTTATCAATTTTAGCAGTGTTTTTGGTGGAGTCTAGGATTTTCGATATATATAGTATCATGTCTTCTGCAAAGAGTGAAAGTTTTACTTCTTCTTTACCAATGTGGATGCCTATTATTTCTTTTTTCTTAAAAAAAGATTTATTTGGGGTGCCTGGGTGGCTCGGTCATTTAAGCATCTGCCTTCAGCTCAGGTCATGGTCCTGGGGTCCTGGGATTGAGCCCTGCAGGCTCCCTGCTTAGCGGCAACTCTGCTTCTCCCTCTCTCTCCGCCCCTCCCCTTGCTCTCTCTCTCTCTCTCTCTCTCTCACACACACACACACACACACTGTCTCTGTCTCTCAAATAAATAAAATCTTTAAAAAAAGAAAATAAAATGAAAGCTATGATCACTCTTAAAAACACACCACACAAAATTCTGCCCACAGTTTTGGGATGTTTATGGGTCTTCTTAAATGTATTTGTTGAACTGTATCTAGAGTAGAGAGCCATCTTCAGACCCATGGGCTCTTCCTACCCCATCCCACATTTATTCAGACTGTATTGCAGGAAACAACCACTGTGTTGATTCACATGCTAGACTCCAGAGGCTGCCCCTGCATCTGTGAATCAATGGAAGAGCATAGGATCAAGAGGAAATCCCTAAATGTCACCTAGATAATCATTTGAGAGGACTGGGGGGCACTAGTTCTAGGCCTCTCACTTTCCTTCAGGGAGAACTTCAGATCCAACCCCTATCAGTCCCAGCCCATGATGACCCCAAGGAGGAGCCCTAACAAGCCTGCTCTGGGCACATAACCCAAATGTGGGCTGGGACAGGGACGCCTATTAATCTCAGAATGCTGAAACACACATGCACACACACAGACACATTAGAGATGCAC
Organism: Neomonachus schauinslandi; assembly: GCF_002201575.2. Classification (NCBI taxonomy): domain Eukaryota; kingdom Metazoa; phylum Chordata; class Mammalia; order Carnivora; family Phocidae; genus Neomonachus; species Neomonachus schauinslandi. The sequence goes on along the minus strand of NC_058405.1, from coordinate 189,048,264 downwards.
TCAATACACATATTGGCCAAATGCTAAGTGACCAAATATTATAGTCAACAGTTGACTGACACTAAAAATCAGAGCATCTGGGTTTTAATAATAAAAGGATAAAATTCAAATTTATTTAAACTTCTATCTAAAAGTTTATTTGTTATTATGCTTTTATTAAAATTTTATTTTATTATTTTTTATTATGTTCAGTTAACCACTGTATAAGTACATCATTAGTTTTTGATGTACTGTTTAATGATTCATTAGTTGCATATAACACCCAGTGCTCATCACAACACGTGCCCTCCTTAATACCCATCACCCTGTTACTCCATCTCCCCATCCCCCTCCCCTCTTTTATTGAAATTTTAGAGACCAAAATGTTGACGTTTGGTAGTGTGGTGTGAGAGCGAGGATTTCTTGGTACTGGCAGCTCTCATTCCTGCCACCCTACTGCACATTTGCACCATGAAACAGAGAAAGTTGTGTGGGGTGGTGGGGGGTGGTCCTCAACTACTTTGTTCCTCCTCTGACCTCAAATGGGTGCCTGAGACTTATTTCCTTCATATTCTTATACAGTTTATTGTGCTTGATCATGAAGATCATGATTTTGGATTTTTGCCTTTTTATAATATTTCAAGATGACAAATGTTGACATTCTTCCATATAAGGTATGAAGGATTCTCAAGTGGAATTTTTTTTCTTGGAAGTCTCATGGACTAAATAAAATTAAATAACAAAAGCAGAAATACAGTTATTTATTGTGTTTATTGTTATAAATACTGGCACCCAAATAATTCTACAAAGATTAGAACTAATCTCTGTTCTCCCTGCATTGCTATTTAAACTTTTATGAATATTTTTGGCTCAAAGGAAAACAATGCTATTCCTAACACTAACACATAGCCACTTTCTAACCAGTATCTACCAATCTATGTTCTATTTAACCATATGAAAAATTTTAGTGATGTTAGATACAAAATTAATAGATTTCACGTTATTATTTATTGTAGCATTCTGCTCATACAATATTAAATATGCACTTATATTCCCATGGACTGGTAGAATTTTAAAATATTAAGTAGACAAGGAGATTTTTTAAAATTTTATTTATTTATTTATTTGTCAGAGAGAGCGAGAGAACACGAGTGGGGGGGTAGTGGCAGGCAGAGGGAGAAGCAGACTCCCCACTGAGCAGGGAGCCCAATGCGGGACTCGATCCCAGGACTCTGGGATCATGACCTGAGCTGAAGGCAGACGCTTAACCGACTGAACCACCCAGGTGCCCCGACAAGGAGATTTTAATTCCTGGTTCTATCTAGAATGGTTACCTAGGTTCAGAAGTGAATATTCATATATTAATAATGAATCTGAATGTCATCTCTTTGTCCTATACTAAGTTCCATTCCATTCCATTCAACAAATGCTGGCCACCACCTTCTAAATTAATTTCACAATCCACAGTTCGAAAAGATTTGGAAAGTACTTCCTAAATTCTGGTTCCCTTCCTTTGTGCTTTAAAGTATCCCCAGGAAAGAGTCATTCCATGATTAGTCTTAATTCTTTCTTAACTATAAGGTGGGAGTCTCTCCACCCAGGAGAAGAAAAAGGCCCTATGGTTAATCCCCACCCCACAGGAGTGGTTGGGCTCATTCCTTCATCTGCAGCTTCCTTCCCCAGGGACTTGTTGAGTGTGTTTTTTGGAGGCTCCAGGAATGTGAAGACCTCATTTGTGACTTAAGAATCCCACACTCTAGAGAATGAAGAATTTACTAAAAATGCTACCGCCATGACAATATGGTAATCCTGTGTTTAGGACAAGCATAGCACATTATAGGAACTGAAAGAAGGATGTCTCTCCTAACTAAGGGGTCAGCATGTTTTCCTGGAGAAGGTAGCATCTGAGCTGAGACCTGCAGAATGCACAGGGGCACCAGGCAGAGGAAAGGAAAGAGTCAGGTGGAAATGGGAGCAGAGACAGGGTTGGAGAAAGCACACTCTGGAGTGGGCATCACCAAGCTGCTTAGGTCTCTGAGACCTTAGAAATGTTCTTCCCCCTTCAGAAGGGAGGAGGCTCCATCTATCCCAGGCTTAGAGACCTGCATTAGATGTGGGGCTGTGAGGTGGCGCTTGAGACTCTGCAGACCCTGAAGTTATGAAACCTGAGCTGAGTGGGGCCCTTACCTGGCTCACTGAGTCTTTCTCCTGGAGCGTGAGCCCAGGTGGATCACTCTGAGCTGGAAGCCTCACATGATGGAGACCTCTTTGGGGAATGTCCCAACAGGATACTGGCACTCACAATGACCACTCTAAGGGAATCCTTCTGGGGGGTGAGTGACAAGTATACTTGGGTTGTCGGTTCCCTGTCTTCTTGTCTCAAGTCCTAGGACAGAGTCCCTGGGCACTACATGGGCTCATCACAGCCCCAGTAAAGCCAGTGAGCAGGTAAGATGTGAAATGTGTCATCACAAGTCAGAGGAAGAGTGACTCATCCTCCAAGGAGAAACTCATGCTTGCAGGGACCATCAGGAAGAATGATACTGGAAGGAACAGGAGGGAACTCTGCATCCTGCAGCCTGGGTGCCCCACCCTGCCCCTCTGTGGGCTCCCTGGGTCCCCCACCATGTTCACCTCCTCCACCAGCCTGCAAAGGAAGATATTTCCCCAGGGCTTTCCATCCCAGGTCATGACCTCCTCCCAGACACTACCCCCTCCTGACCTACCCCCTCCAGCTGCATCCTGAGATATGGTCAAGGCAAGGTTTTGCCAAGCATGCCCTGGAATCATTTATTTGTTAATGGGGACACATGTGGTGTATCAGTAAAGAAATGGCTCATTAATCACTGGAACGTTTTCCCCAAACAAATCTATCAAAGGAGCAGAAAATGTATATACTGTCCCCATTACCAGACCAAGTTCAGCTGCTCCTGGTGCTGAGCAGATGGTCGAGGTGAGTGACATCTTCCTCACACTCATAACTCTTAAAAACAGCCTAGCAACTATGTTTATTATCAGCACCCAGGATGATTGGATGGCATGACTCCACAGCATTGAAAGATGTAATCCACATGAATAATAAAGTGTTTTTGCTAGTGAGTATGATTCTCTGGGATATGGTGATATCACACTTAAAGCTTCTTACCAGGCCTAATGCTGGACTCAGGGCTGGAAAGGAGGAGACTGAGGCTGGTTTCAGGACAAAATTGAATGAGGAGGTAAGTTCCCTCTGGGACATCTTTATACCTGCTACAAAAATTTAACTCAAAGCCATACACATTTTCATCTCTATGGCAGTTACCCAGGTCCAAACCCTGTCCTCCTTCACCTAAGTGCTATGTTGTCCCCTGTCTGTCCTCCTGCTCCAACTCAATACCCTGCAGCCCAGTACCCACACAGCAGCCAGAGGGGGCTTGAGAAAGGTAAATAACACCGAAACCTTTTAGGAGGCCAGGGGATCCCAGAATAGAATGTAGACTATGACCAAAGAACATAATTCTAGTACAAATGCATGAAACAAACTCACTGAGGGTGGAGGGGAAAAAAGAGGGGTTGACCTGAGAAACTTTGGAAATGAGTGGGTTCTGTAAGGCTAAAGGTAAAAAGAACTGCATATGGGCACTGTGCTCTGGTTGGTGAAGTTGTTCCTCAGGGAGGCATGGGCTAACAACTCTGAAACCACTACATATACATGCTAGAATGGTAAAGTTACATAAATGGGCAGTAAAATCATTGGGGCTGGGTTTCTCCCTCTTGGAGTGGAAGGTTAGAGATAAGCTATATTAGGGGGATAGAATGACCCATGAGATACAGGATCAGTGTTGGAAACCAGTATGCACTTATGTCTGTTCTAATGTAGCTACATATGGTAAATACAAAAGAAATCGCAGATATGTATATACACATGGGTTAGCACACAAACATTTCTAAGCTCTTTCTGGTGTGAGTCCAGAGCAGTGACACCCCAGTAGCAATGAGCACACCTGGCACCCAGATCTTGGTTTCTACCACCATTCTCCAATAAAAGGAATGTGGATCCTTGGAGAAATGACTGGTTGTAGGGCTGGGGTAGGAAATGTACCAGGTGGGTCTGGAACATCTCATAGTGTTAGAAAGAAAGGAAATGATCAGAAGACAAATTGTGAATGATGGATAGTAATGTATTGTTATTTGTTAATTAGTTGTGATAAATGCATCCTACTAATGTAGGAGGTTAACAACAGGAGAAAATTGGTTCATAATATATGAGAAACTTCTCACTATCTTTGCAACTTGTCTGCAAATCTAAAATTATTCTAAAATTTAAAAAATATTTTAAAACTCTTTTACTGATACCCCAATATTCTTAATTCTTTTCCTTGCTCTGTACCCCCTCCATTCTCACACTCCCTTGCTTATTTTGCTCCAGTCACATTGGCCTCCTTTCTGTTCCACCTGTCTTTATCACCCCAGACTCCTGTACTTCCAGGACTTTTCTGTGTGCATCCTCTGCTGGAAATGCTCTTCATGTGCCTAGTGCCTGGCTCTCTTTCCCACATCAAGCCTCAGCTGAAACCTCAATTCTTCAGAGGTATGTTCCCCGGGGCCCCCCTAGCTAAAGTGGTGGCCTCCCAAAACTTGATACTCCACCATAAACATGCATATACATATACACACATGCACATACATTCGTATTCTGCCCTACCACTACTTCATCTATATTTCTCATTGCATTTGTCATTGTGTTTAATATTTGGGCTTATTACCTGTCTCCCCCATAAGTAAGATGTTGAGATCTCCAAAGAAGGTGTGCGCTACTCATCACTAACTACTCAACATGTCGCTCAGTGACTGACACATAATAGCTGCTCAATGCAAATTTGCTGAACTAAAAGTATGAGGGTATTAATTAGTCAATCTTACACTTGATAGTCATCAACATTTATGTGTTAGATGTGAGCCACATATCACGGGCTCCCCTCATATGACAAGTAAGGATAATACCCACTCTCCATGCTGCTCCATACAGCTTTGGAGCAGAATGCTCTGCACCTGTCTGCCCCCATGTAGGAGGTGATCAGTGACTATTAGGAATTATCAAACTTGAAATCATCATGTGATCAAAATTCACACCGGTGGCACACAGAGAAATAGGGCTTCTCATTCATTGCAAGCAACCCTCATATTTGTTATCCAGAAGTCTAAAATCAAATAAAACTCCCTGTACACTAAGAATGTGATAACGTGGGGTAGCCCAGCCGCCAAGCTACTGTTGTGTGGTTGTCAAAATGAAAGAGATATAATATGATGTGAAGGAGATAATATGATCGAAACATTTAAAAAACAGGCTTTCTTTAACCAACAGATCTATACATGGCAGCAAAAGTTTTTTGAGTCTATTCTGATTCTATGTGACAATCAGTTTTAAAGACGCTTCATGTGCCATTATGATTCAAAATGAACTCTATTGTCCCATAATGTTGCTTTGGAAACAGTGACATCAACAATGACATAGAAACCTTCCACCTGGTTAGCTAGGCCAGAGTTTTAAGTAGACACGATTTTAGCTCTAAAATACATTAAAATGTTGAGAAATACAGGCTTTTTATTTGGAGGGGTTTTAGGGAGCAAATAACTTGGATTCTGGTTCTGTGGATCTTTAGGAGAGTTCAGGAAGGACCCTTCCTGGAAAAGCGTCATCTCTTATCAGACAATCAAGTATTCTGGGATCCATCCTGGGAGGAGGACAAGCCACTCATCCTGGGGTGGCTAGCAGCTCTGTCCTGCTCTGGCTGGCTGTTTGGCGGGTGCTTCAGTGGCCCAAAGGGAAGAAGTGCAGGTTTTTCCCTAAGTGCCCATGAGAGGAGGCAGTTAAATGTGTTGGCCCCAATCTTCCTAGAATCATTTCCAAAAATTCATGGAGAGGAGGAACTTAGCTTGGGGGTTGGGTGGCCTCTCCCTGCCCTTCCCCTATGGGCCAGGGCACCACTCCAAAAAGGGCATCGTTCTGTGCCCCACTCCTTCCCCCACTAACCTGTGTGCAAAATAACTTTTCTCTTTAGCCCTAGCCACCTCCCAAGACCCCTTCTCCAGCAGACTTATTGCATCCTTCTTCATTAGTCACTGTAGGATCTGTCTGCCCCCATTGTATGTCCTGCTGGTCACACGATGAATGACTCCAAGTTAAACCCAAGTTGCAATTCTGCTGCCATGTTTTGTTGTGCAAAATTCTCTGTGCTCCACTGGGCTGGATTCTATGATGCCCCCTAATGCTAACACAGTTCTGGCTGAGAGAAGAATCCTAACAAGTCTCTGCCTTAGGCACGTCTCACTGAACGTGCTCCCTCTGGACCTGCTATCTTCTCCTCCAACCCACTTCTCTTCTGTTTCCTGGTTCAGATACAGCACCACCACCACTAAGTTGTCCAAACCAGAGAACCAGACCTCATCCTAGACCCCCATTCACTGTATCTGGACTGTTTTCAGTTTCTGTCTTACCTCCTAGACTGTGGGGTTTGCAAATTTAAGGACTGAATTTTCTTCTCTGTATGTCTAGTACACAGTCTACATCGGGCTCTTGCTTTGTGCTCTCTGTGACTGCAGAGTTGGACCAAAGTGAAAGTGTTGTCATTTCTGCAATCAAGTTTTGTACTAGAAGGCATGTCTCTGTACCACACAGTTGACTCTCAGAAGATTCTCCCTTATCTCTCTAGCCAGATTTTAAGTTATTTCAAGCCAGGAGCTCATTCTCATGCTCTGTGGAATCCCTTTGTCACCACTAGCCACACATAGAGCTCTGTGTTCACTGAGGAGAAAAGATGGCGGGCGACTGGGAGCCCTGAGTGGTCTGAGATGGAGGGAGAGAGCTACTGCAGGGCGCGCCATTGCTCATCAAGTCCGAGTCTGTGTGGAGCGGGGACACAGGGGCCCCAAAAGCCCACTTTACACAATTGAAGGCCGTGATGTTAACCACCACTACTTGTAAAATGTTAACGGGTTTATGCATCTTTTAAAAAAAATATATTTAATAATTATTTGATTTCTTAGTGCTAGGGAATAAGGAGAACAGACCAAGACAGGAGACTCACCAGGAATTCTCTGGGTCAGTAAATGATTCTTTCACTGTAGGAGCCCGTCCAGAGATCTATTGATCTGCTACTACAAAAGAATCTTTAGAAGAATGGCTGGAGGAAAGGCCCCGAGGGAGGAGCCAAGGGGACGGGCATCGGGTGGAAGGTACAAGTGTGGAAATGCCCCAGGGCTCCAGCTTTTATTTCAGGAGTCTGTGCTCCAGCTGAGAATCTGTCCTTCCACCCCAAATATCCAAAAGCATCTGATGGAAATAAAACACCCTGACTTCCAGGGGACAGCTGAGACCACTGGCTTTGAGGGAAGGGTTGTGAGAGCTGGTTGAGGTCTGAGCTCATCCTAAACAGATCATTAATTTATCCAACAAATATTTATTGACTGGAACATGATTGTTTGGAGAACTTCTTGTACTTTGAAACTTTCCCATATATTTATATTGTCATCCTCTCCCTCTGTGTGTCTCTCTCTCTCTTTTTCTGGCCCTAAACCCTGCTACAAAAACTCTTGAAAAGAAAAGGTGCTCTGAGTTTGCAGCTGGCTCAGGGGATAGGAAGACTGTAAGGTGGCAGCTGTGAGGTGATGGCCCAGCTCCTAGACCTCATGGGAGGGATCTAGGGGGCACTCAAGGCAGGTGACAGCCAAGGAGGGCGGAGTGGGCCATATCTTGGAGGCCCCCAGTTCAGGTGAAGTGGACTGTTTATTATAACAGACTTTTACAGTAATAACAGAGTCATGGCCACAAACCACATGTTGCTTCATTTCCTAGCTTTTCCTGTGTCTTTCCTCAGCTGCTCCTGACGGCTCCAGAATGTGGCAGCCTCTCGTGTTTCTTCGGCTTGGCCTCTTTGAGAGCTGATCCTTTTGATTTATTATTCCCTCTCCACTCTTAGTGTTTAGCAACAGAACCTACAATACTACTCTGGGTTAGAGACCCAGAAAACTGTTCTTTGTTAAAGTTTTGCCTTAAAATCCAATGGGCTGTGACTGATGTTCAGTAGCTTTGTGACATCTGTTTTGGCTGCTCTGAAGCCTGTAGTGTCCCCTCTGTTTTCTTTTCCAGGATTCAGAGAAGTGAGGTCATAGGAGGATTGACTCCGGATAACAGAGGCCAAACCTGGTGTATCCAGACTGTAAGGAGAATGGAGACTCTGGTGCTTCCAGGAAGTACAGGCACACAAGGCAATGCATAGCTGGAACATCTGGCCTTTTAAAACTAAAAATAACACCCCATAAAATGCATTTTATTCACTTACTTTGACAACTGAAACACACTTTCCATTACTCACGACTCTAAGCCTCACTGGTCCAAGAGTCCCACCATTAAATGCCACAGGCTTGACCACGTCTTGGCCACATGGACTCATGGCTCTCCATTCTTCTATTGTTCCCCATGGTCTAGGAACTCGGACTCCACTCACCATGCAGCCTTTGCTTAACAGGCTCTTCTTCCTCCTTTGTGGTAATCCTGCTTCTCCCCTTAGACCCCTTTCCCAAGGCCACGTGCTCTTGTGTAGATGACGATTCCGCCATCCTGTCTACCACTTTCTGGCCTTCCTTTTCTTGGTCGTTTATCCAGTTTGAATCAGTGGCTCATGTTCATAGAAAACATTCTTATTGCATGCTTGTCTCCTTTTGTACTCCAAGACTCATCTCTATTCTGGATGATGTAAATGTCCATTGGGTTTGACCAGATGGCCGTTGTTCTTTCAGCTTCTCAACCCGATGGCATATCCTTCAGGTACTCAGTCTCAGGGCCATATCTTAGACTTGTCCCTAGAATTTATCTACTTCTGAAATCTTAAGTTCTTCTACCCCAGGAACTCCCTGACCACAGTCTCCCATCACTATTGCTCTCTCTTATGCTAACTCCCTTTTCACTTTTCTGAGATACAGTGAAACCCAGAGGAGTTGATCCTTTGGACTCTCCCAATGTACCCACTCCCCCCGACTTTGCCTCCACTGTGCTGATATCCACCCCTGATCTTAGGCTGTCACAACATTCACTTTCCTGCCAGACCCTCAGGTGGTTCCCTTCCTTGTCCTTGTCCTTCTATTCTTTCCTTCTAGCGAAGCCCAATCATGATTTCCCATGTCTCTATCTGGCATCATGAGGCCTCCAGGATCCAGCAGCACTCCACAGTTGCCCTCGTCAGCCCTCTGGGGGGCTTCTCATATTCTCTAGTAACTAGGCTCCTGCAGACCTTTGCCATCTGCCCAAACAGTCATCTACCTCCTCTGCCCCTCCACTTTGAAAAAACTATCCTGACTTTAGCTAGAGGCCCAGTTGGAGCCTCAGAATTCTCTCAACTTTCTTTCTGCTTCCACAGACCACGTCCACATCAGCATACAATCTTGTGTCCTCACCTCCTTCTCTATGCACAGAACATGAGGTGACTCTGGAGACAATGGCCCTCTACTTGTGTTCTGTATCTGATTCCCTTGTCTCCCTGGGGGTCTGCAACCCACAGTCATACTCTTTACGTCTTGGGCTTAGGATCTCAACTACTGACTCTTTTTATTCCACACATAAATATACTCAAGACCTTTTCATGAAAAAAAATCTGACTTTTTGTCTCACTTGTCGATGGGCACACTTGGAGCTTTTACTTATTCAAATCTTTATATTCTAGTGCTTAAAATTCAGACACTCACTCATTTTTCTGTTCATCCATTCACCCATCTCTCCACTCAAACAAATATGTTTTGAGTATCTACTATTCTCGGAAATAAGCAGAGATGCATTTATACAATAATATTCTTTGACGAATTATTATAGTAAAATAAACAAACTGGCAAAATGTCCTCAAAGGAAATGGATAAATAGCATAAAAAGCCTATTTTTAAGACCTTTAATGATACATTAAATGATTCCATTTACAATAAACAGTAAATAATACAGCAGAACAGTATATGCTATAAAATCCACATTTATACTAAAGAGAATGCATTCATATAATCAGAAGGAAAAATTCCAAAAAGGTCTTAATTATCTATGATTATGGATATCTTCATTTAAAATTTTTAGTTTAAAAAACTTCAATGATTATATATTATTTTTATGACAAATGATAAATATTAACTACTTCTAAGTATTCACTGAATAAACACACTACTTTAGTTGGAAACAATAATAATAATAATAGCAAACAGACACGGTACAATGTTTACTTTAGAACAATGATGCATAGGGACACCTGGGTGACTCAGTCGGTCAAGCATCCAGCTCTTGATTTTGGCTCAGGTTATGATCTCAGGGTCTTGAGATCGAGCCCTGTGTCAGGCTCCACACCGAACACAGAGTCTGCTCAAGATTCTCTCTCTCCTTCTCCCTGTGGCCCTCCACACTCACACATATTCTCTCTAAAAGAAAATAATAATAAATAGAACAATGATGCATAGTAAGAGGAAGTCACTTAAAATCACAATCCCATGGGGTAAGAATTATTAAAGTTTTCATTTTAGAGATGAAGACACTGAGGTCTTGTCTTTACCATTCGTAATGACAATGGAACTTGTCCCAAGCTTGTGCTGGAAATGTAGTAGTTGGGCTCCAGGTCACTATTCTGTATATCTAATTCTCTGATGTCATATTTGTTCAAAAATCTTATATAGGATATATTTATTTTCTTGCTGTTAATTAGAGGTTTTTGTTTTGGAGACATTTAAAATTTTCATGTATTCACATTAATTACTGTGGTCCTTTGTGGTTTGTTTAGTAATTGTAACTCTTAGAATGAATGGTTAACAAAAATGTGATACATAAACACAATGGAATATTCTAAAGTCATAAAAAAGAATAGAATGTTGACACTTGCAACAACATGGGTGGGCCTTGAGCACATTATGCTAAGTGAAATAAGTCAGACAAAGACAAATACTGTCTGATCTCACTTATAGGTGGGGTCTAAAAAAAAAAAAGAAAAAATGGAATTCATAGATACAGAGGTCAGATTGGTGGTTGCCAGGGTGTAAAAACTTCCAGTTATAAAATAAATAAGTGCTGGGATGTAGCACACAGCATGGTGACTATAGTTAATAATACTGTATTACATATTTGAAAGTTAAGAGATCTGAAAAAGACCTTAAAAGTTCTCATCACATAAAAAAGAAATTGTAGTCATGTATGGTGATGGATGTTACTTAGACTTACTGCAGGGTTTGTTTTGTAATATATACAAATATTGATTCATTACATTGTACACTTGAAACAAATATAATGTTATATGTCAATTATCCCTCAATAAAAATAATTAGTTAATTAAATTTTTAAAAGAAAAGTCTTTGACTGTCCAAAGATCAGATGTCACAATTATCATCTATCTTTGTACATGGAAGTCCTTGAGATTGTTAGTTTTTTTCTAGTCTTTTAGAAGTAAGATACTAGATGAGGGACGATCAATTCTTTTCAGTTAAATGCTAACTCCAGTTACTTGGTAGTGGCCACCTGGGATGCAGCATTGAAAAAGATTCTGAATTCATTTATTTTTTCAACTTTCTCCCAAATAACTAGCCGATGGTCCAAGCATCATTTATTTAATTAACAAATACATTTTTAATAAACCTTATTTTGCTCTTGTATTTTTAATGACATCCCTCCTCCACTATATTTTTGTTTCATTTTGATGTCCATCTACTCTAGATTATATTTTCTCTGTAACCCATTCTTTGGTTTTATTTTTGTTTTTGTAGCTGAGAAGGTTTGAGGGACCACTTAAAAAACCCTTCTTAGCAGCCTGCTCGAGGAGTATTCACTTGTTCACTCATTCAGAGAACAGTAGATGACCAGACCTGCCTGGCTCCTTTCCTTGAAGAGCTGGACCACGAATGGGACAGTTGGATGGATTACGTTTAATTCTCATTCTTGCATTCAAGTGCTGTGGGACTCCTGTCTGTAGTAAGGCTCAGCGGGCCAGTAACTACCTTTTGGACTCAGGGCAATCATAGCTCCACATGTTATGGACCAACTATGCATTGAAGTCCCATCTGGAGCTGTAAAATAAATGACTCTTTCTTTGCTCTTATAGATGTGGTTTCTAAAATTTCCTTGGTTATTGGAATAGAAATGGTATATGGGGTTCTACAGACAAAGCTTTACTAAATGATTAGCACACGCACACACACACAAAGTGAGAAAAACAATCCATTGCTCACAGCCCCAAAGTAATTAACAAAACTAGACTCATAAATGACGTAGATGTTAAGAATATGTAATAGGGACTTTCAAGTAATTGGTTAATATGTTTGATAATCTAGCAGAAAGGGCAGACAATGTGCATGAACAGACAGGGAATTGTATCAGAGACATGGAAACTATAAGAAATGGTGTCATGGAAATGCTATAAGTTAAAACAAACAAACAAACACAATATTAGCAATGAAGAATGTCTGACAGGCTCATCAGGAGATTTGAAACAACTGAGGAAAGAATCAGTGGACTTGAATATAGGTTCATAGAAATTACTCAAACTGATATACAAAATGAGAAAAACAAATAATGGAAAAAAAAAAGAGCACTTAAGACCTTGGGGACAGTAATAATTTTTTTTAAACATAGGTCTAGCTGGAGTCTCAGAAAGAAAAGAGATAAAGAGAAGTACTTGAAAAGATGATCATCAATATTTTCCAAAAATAATACAATACTTCAAACCACAAGTGGGAGAATCTCAGGGAGTCCCAAGCGGATAATTTTCAAAAGCATACACCTAGATATGTCATAGTCACACTTCTGAAAAACAAATAAGAAATCTTGGAGACAGCCAGAGAAAAAGGACATAACACACAGGAAAATAAAGATAATGATTATAGAGGATTTCTCAATAAAAACTACGCAAGCCAGAAGTCAGTGTGGTGATGTCTTTAATGTACTGAAAGAAAGAAAAACATGAACTCAGAGTTCTATATCCAGTGAAAATACTTTTTCAAAAGTAAAGGTGCAATGAGGACTTTTTCAGGAAAGCAAAAGCTGAGAAAATTTATTGCTAGCATACCTGCACTACACAGAACACTAAAGAGATTTTCAAGCAGAAGGGAGGTGATACCCAATAAATACTTGGATCTACACAAAATGAAAATAAGCTCCATGAATGGTAAAAAGGAAGAAAAGAGCCAAGACTGTCTGAAAAACACGCCCTCAGAATTGATGTGTGTATGTTCTTCTTTATAAATCTCACCAAATATCCACCCAAGACAAATTATGTACAAGAAGTATGGACAGTCCCAGAAAAACATTAAGCAGCCATAGATTCTAAATCTTCAGGCTTTTACTTGGATTGTTTAAGACCACAGAAAAATCTGTGTCATGCATAACAGACTGGACCTGCTTGGATTTTTTTTTTTTTTTTTTTAACGAATGTTCTATGTCACCTCCAACAGCTTTTGCCTTTTGTTTAAGAAATGATTGCTTAGTGTTCAGACTCGGGGCCATAATACTTGTCTTTCATTTGCAGTCACGTATTATCATGATTAGAATATCATGATTGTTTTCATTTCCACCTAGAATACTGAGGCCCCTCAGATGTAATGAAGTGTGGGATGGCATGGCTAGAGATGCCCAAACTTGGTTTCCAACACTGACCTAAGGTCTTTGATTTTCCATGTGTTAGTTACTACCACTGACTGTAAAACAGAGAGGATGTTCCATACATTTCTTTTTTAAAATTTTATTTATTTAAAGATATTTATTTATTTATTTAGAGTGTGGGCGAGGGGAGGGGCAGAGAGAGGGAAAGACAGAACTCCAAGTAGACTCCCCATGGAGCTTGACACCTGGCTCCATCCCAGGACCCTGAGATTACAACCCGAGGCGAAATCAAGAGTTCGTCACTTAACCCGCTGAGCCACGCAGGTGCCCGTATTTCATACATTTCTTCCTTTTTTTTTTTTTAACAACATGGATGAATCTCAAATTTATTATTCTTTTAATTTTTTTAATTTAAATTCAATTTAATGAACATATAGTGTATTATTAGTTTCAGGGGTAGAATTTAGTGATTCATCAGGTGCATATAACACCCAGTGCTCATTCCATCACGTGCTTTCCTGAATGCCCATCACCCAGTTACCCCATTTCCCCACCACCCCCAACAACCCTGAATTTGTTTCCTAGAGTTAAGAGTCTCTTATGGTTTGTATCCCTCTCTGTTTTCCTTTTTTATTTTTCCTTCCCTTCCCCTATGTTCATCTGTTTTTTTAAATTCCACATATGAGTGGAATCAGGACAGTTGGGATAGTCATAGAAGGTACCCATCCAACAAAGAAGATTATGATCAAAGTGATGATGATAAAACATATTTTTATCCCTGTGTGATATCTCATTATCAGCAGTGCACCCTGAGCAAGCCACTTAACCCCTCTGACCTTCTGGACATAGCCATTGCTTGTGGCAGGTTATGAGGTTAAACGAGTTAATGGTTGTTCTATGCTTAAAACAGTACTTGACATGTAGTAATGGACTCCTGTAGTCACTAGTATTTCAAGGACATAGATTTCTGTTCTCAGTAAGGTACATTTTACTGATAAACCATATAACTCCTACTTTAAAGTGTGACAAAGAATTTTGGACTGAGAATTGTTGGCCTTTAAGGACCAAAGAAGTAAGATAGGACTTGAATATTAGAATGATGTGAGCATCGAGAACATTCTCTTAAATAAAAACAAGAATAAGTGAATACATAATATAATGTTTGGCTAAATAAAAATAAATAATTAATGTAATTAAACAAGCCACACCCAAGAAAGAAAGACAAAGAAAGAAAGAAAGAAAGGCAGGAGGGATGGTGGAGGGAGGGAGGGAAGGAGGAAGGAAAGAAGGAAGGAAGGAAGGAAGAAGGGAGAAAAGAAAAGGGAAAGAAGTGATATTTAGAGGGAAATGATACTTTGGTCTGCCATTCACTTTTCTGTATTCCTGTCCTAAAATAAACTAAAAACGAAAGAGAAGAAAAAAATATTTTTGAAATACTTGTGGCCAATCCAATTCTAATCTCTATTTTTATCAGGCTTAATTTAAAACTCAACCTTACAATAGAGAATGGCCTCAGGCTACACAAAACCCTGTAATTTGAAAACATAAATGGAAACAAACACTCCCCAGTAAGCGAGTGTCTCATTTGGCAGAAAGCATTTGGGACAGACGACCCAAAATACTCATCCAACATTTCACGGCAAAGTTACATTTTTTAAAAACTCAAATATCTCTGTGTGTGATCCATGGTGTTGTCTTTCTTAGGATGTAAAATGCTCAAGGCCATCAACGGTAGTCACCACATTGTCTGCACACAGTGCTGTGACGTGTGTGGCAGCCCTGGAGACACACTGGGAAGTGAAGCTGCTCACACCAGTGTGCTCCATCCGGGAAAGCCCGAGCACAGCTGCCATGAAGAGAGCCTGGCTTTACGTCAAGCTCCTTTATACTTGCTGGCCAATCTTGAGCAGACAATTTACATTCCATGGGCACGGGTCTCCTTGCCCATAACATAGTGAGGATGAAGACCATGACCAGGATGATGATGATCGTGATGGTGATGATACCTACTTTGTTAAGTTGAGGGGAGATCACACGAAGTAATGCACGTCTACTTAGCACAGTGATCAATGCACCTTCTGTATAAGTGCTTGTGATTGTTAGTATCAGAATATACTAACATGGTTTAAAGTGTGTTACTGTTTTAAGTAAGATATGACTTGAATATTAGAATGATGTGAGCATCGAGAACATTCTCTTAAATAAAAACAAGAATAAGTGAATACATAATATAATGTTTGGCTAAATAAAAATAAATAATTAATGTAATTAAACAAGCCACACCCAAGAAAGAAAGACAAAGAAAGAAAGAAAGAAAGGCAGGAGGGATGGTGGAGGGAGGGAGGGAAGGAGGAAGGAAAGAAGGAAGGAAGGAAGGAAGAAGAAAGAAGGAAGGAAGGGAGGGAGTTTTAAGTGGAAATCACCACAGCACAGATGGTCAAGAATTACTCTTTTCCTTATGCTGATTAGAAACTTTCTTTGGACTGTCCCGCCTTTCTCTCCTAATTTCTATCTAATTTACACAAACACCATTAAAATGAAAACCTGTGAATTATCCAAATCCTAAATCTATGTAAATCCATGTATTTCACACCTCAAAATCAAGTGTAACAAAATAATTTTGTTGTGCTAAAACTATTTTACACATAATTTACTTTTTCCTCCAGTAAGTACAAAATTGTGGTTCAAATTTATGCCTTTTTATCCCAAATCCAAACTTATGGTTCAGATCTAGTGTGTACTTTACAAAAGAAGAGGCTATTAATCTTGGAATAATTGATATGCCTTTCTGCCATATGAAAGCTTAATACAAGTTTTAAATTTTTAGAAACTAAAGCCCTCCTATACTGTTGGTGGGAATGCAAGCTGGTGCAGCCACTCTGGAAAACTGTATGGAGGTTCCTCAAAAAGTTGAAAATAGAGCTACCATATGATCCAGCAATTGCACTACTGGGTATTTACCCCAAAGATACAAAAGTAGGGATCCGAAGGGGTACGTGCACCCCGATGTTTATAGCAGCAATGTCCACAATAGCCAAACTGTGGAAAGAGCCAAGATGTCCATCGACAGATGAATGGATAAAGAAGATGTGGTATATATATACAATGGAATATTATGCAGCCATCAAAGGAATGAGATCTTGCCATTTGCAACGACGTGGATGGAACTGGAGGGTGTTATGCTGAGTGAAATAAGTCAAACAGAGAAAGACATGTATCATCTGACCTCACTGATATGAGGAATTCTTGATCTCAGGAAACAAACTGAGGGTTGCTGGAGTGGGTGGTGGGGTGGGAGGGATGGGGTGGCTGGGTGATAGACATTGGGGAGGGTATGTGCTCTGGTGAGGGCTGTGAATTGTGTAAGACTGTTGAATCACAGACCTGTACCTCTGAAGCAAATAATACATTATATGTTAAAAAAAAAAAAAAAGAAGATAGCAGGAAGGGAAAAATGAAGGGGGGGAAATCGGAGGGGGGAGACGAACCATAAGAGACGATGGACTCTGAGAAACAAACTAAGGGTTCTAGAGGGGATGGGGGTGGGGGGATGGGTTAGCCTGGTGATGGGTATTAAAGAGGGCACATACTGAATGGAGCACTGTGTGTTATATGCAAGCAATGAATCATGGAACACTACATCAAAAACTAATGATGTAATGTATGGTAATTAGCATAACATAATAAAAAAAATATATATATATATATAAAAGAAACTAAAGCAATCTCTGTGCTTGCTAATCTTATTTATTAACTATCAAAATTTCTCCAGGCAATATAGCCATATATTACAAATTAACAACATGTGATTGCTAAATATGTTATTTTTAGAATTTGAATATTTTCCCTTAATTGTGTAACAAATCTCTAATTTATATGCCTTTTCTTAAATAGTTTCTCAACAAAGTATTTAAATGTGTTCATAGCGATAGGCCATAAATGTACCAAAAGCGTCATATGCTACCATTTGCATGTATGACTGTTCTTTCCAAAATGTGAGGGTTAGGTTTCTCTAAGCACTGCTCATTGGAGAATCACTGATAGTGAAGTAGTAAAGTCTACGTAGAAAATTAAAATTTACCACTGAACAAGAGAAGTCCAATAAATAGGATTTTTTAAAAATTATGATCACTTAGGGGCACCTGGCTGGTTCGGTCTGTGGAGCATATGACTCTTGGTCTTGGGGTCATGAGTTTGAGCCCCATGTTGGGTTACTAAAAATAAATAAACTTAAAAAAATTATGATCACTAAAGAGAGAGGAAAAATCCAGCACACTAAATAGCAATAATAATAATAAATATATATTAAATCAGGAACCATTCATACAGTTATGTTGACTTCCATTTAATTTGGATCCTAAATTGTTCAACTGGTGTGATGATGGTGATGATATGATGATGATGATAATGAGGATGATGATGATGGTGACAACATATTTTTGAAAAGAGGAGGAAGGGAAGAAGGCAGTTATATTGCAAAGGAAAAACTGCCCTTGGACTTTTCCTCAGAAGTTCATAAACCTTTCTTTAATTTTATCCCAAGTGCTCACACCGAACTTAAATCTGTAGTGACCTTATGGCTGTTTTGTAAGTTTGAATGAACTGAGCTTTTCTGAAGGTATTTTCTCCACACTTTTGAAGAAAGTGCAAAGTGAGTCCTCTCTTTTTGATGGGATTTTGCCCTCTTTGCGGGGAGGCAGTCAACCATTGTGGTTTTATCTGAAGTTCAAGCTTTATTCATGAAAGACATTGGTTTTCTTTGCCTCTTCAGTAAGTTCTGAAAAATGACATTTTTTTCACCCAAAATTAGACCCATTGGTGAATCACTGAGTTCTCCAGGGTCCTCTTCAGTCAGCCCCAGTCCCAGGCAGTTCCCCGTGGGCAGAGGGACAGCGAGCCGCTGGAAGAATCAAAGCTGAAGAAGGAGTTTCAATGCCTGATGCCTTTCACATGTTCTCTGACCAAGTTTCTTTATGCAGGGGCTCTCGTAACACAAAGATTTGGCCAGCAGGCAACACCAGTAGAGGGAGAACATCTCTCCAAACATCCTCCCCAGCCCGCGGGCAAAGAGTTCCTTTGGAAGAAGTGGAATGCCAAGACTGCCCTTGGGGGCCACCAGTGGGTCCAAGGGGAGGGCAGTGCTGGTGGTAAAAGCTTGGAAACATTCACTGTTGGAGAGAAAAGAGGCAGAACCTCCAAAGCTGGCCAGGAAGAGAACAGCTTTGTGGTCCCTTGAGGGAAGTGGCGTGATAAGGCATAGGAGATACGGGATCCAAGGCCAGAGAGGCAACTTCTAGAACCTAGCAGGTCTCCTGAGGCAGCAATAGGGAAAGTTAGGTACTCAGGCAAAGTGAGGTACGTCTCGCCCCACAGCTGCTGGGACCTGAGGAAGTGAGGGCTGTGCTAGCAATCTGTGTGAAATACAAATTTACTGCTTCTCTTGTTCACTTTATAAAAATCTTAAACAAAGGCCAAATATGTGAGGATTTAAATAGGTATAATTAAGACTTGTGATTCTATGAATGCTCGTCTTTACGTATTCTTATGGAAGTTTCAGGTCATCTGGGGAGTGTTTTGTTTAAACGTTAAGGGAGTAGCTCAGGCAGAAGAAAAAGGCAATCTATCCCTCTTTTGCTGCACCAGTTTATTCAACCAAGTGTCCAGATCCCATGTTTCAAGCTTTGCTGGAGGAAGATGTTACCTGACTTACCCAGGCAGCTGTTAGCAGCTGTGACCTTAAATTGCATGGGGCCATCGGCTCGATGGAGCGTTTCATGGATTTCTGTCTACACTTCAGGTAATTAGTACCGTCCAAGGGTTGTTCAACATCCACAACCAGATAGTAATGGTTGAGGATATAAAATATAATGGAGGATGGAGCAAACATTTCCTGAGCCTCTGCTCTGGATGCCTGACTTGTATGTGGAGTATATCATTGTCCAGCATCAATGGTAAGAATATATTCTTCCTAGAGGAAGCTTTAGGTGGACGAAAATTCTTCATATAAGAACCCTAGTAACACAAAGATTCAAGCCCACCTGAAATGCCAGGTTGCATCTCCCAAGAAATAGCTGAATGTTTTTTCAATAGGTTAACTTGATGTAACGCTAGTTGCCAACATTGACTAAGCACCTGTCAGAAGCCAGGCACATGCATAAGGGCTATTGCCCCATTTGACAGATGAACAAACTGAGACTCAGGACATCTGATAAATTATCTGTGGTCACACAGTGAGGAAGACGCAGAGCAGAGGTCGAATCTGGACTTTCAGCTTCATAGCCCCTCTCATGATGACCACAAAGCTACATTCACAAGGCTCAAGAGAGAGAAAGTGTGTGTGTGTGTGTGTGTGTGTGTGAGAGAGAGAGAGAGAGAGAGAGCCTGCAGAGATTATAGAAATAACAAAATTTTATGCAAAATATGAGGTCTTTGGTAAAACTGGGAAACAGAGACTTTCTTCCCTGGTTTGCTCCCCTTGTCCCTCCAGCCCTTGTTCAACACTGCCTACAACCCCCGCCCCCCTGCCCCTGCCTGCAAACAAAACAGAACAAGACAAAACCCCTCCCCAGGCAGCCCTTCCTCACATGGAGTTCTCTTTAACTCCCTTCCCACCTCCGCTTCTCATCTCTGTGCCCTTTTTCCTAATCAGAAATTCATAAGCCCTAATTAGCTAATAAGTTATTCCTCCCAAATAACATATTCTATTTTAACAAGGCTTTTCTGGAGACATTTGCCTTAATCCAAGGATGTAACTTGACTGACAGACATTTCCCAAAGTGCAGTACTTTATTTTGACAGACATTTGGGTCAGTGTGATCATTCAGGCTTTGCAATTCACTATAAAATTGCTGTCCAGGCCACTCAGTCCTGTGTATCTCCAGCAAGATGGGAGCTCACTACCTTTTTCACTCTCTTGTAGGAGAGTTCAGAGGGAAAAAATATATTTTCTCTATCACAAGACCCCTAAGCTTGTAAGCAGCCACGCTTTGTATAGAGAACGTCCCAGATCTCTCCAGATGAACATTAGGAAGTTAGCATTTGGGAGGGTCCGCTTGATCCGTGAGCACTGGTGAGACTTTGACTTTCTCTGACCCTATAAATAATGCAGCTGCAGCAGATAAGCAAAATAGCCCTGGGAAAGCAGTCAAGGTCTTCATCTGAAGCCTGGAAAGGACACAGAGCAGCTGAATTTCTTTTCCTAAAGCAATTACACTCCCGGAGCTCGTCTGTTGATATTTGCCTCTACAAACAAGTTGAGTTTTCCTGGAAAAAATGTCGAGTGTTCCATATAGAAAAGATCTGACATAGAGTTCCTTACTGTGTTATCTTCCTTTTTTTCGGTTCGCCTTTTCTTCTAGAATAACATGACTTCGTGAGGGAAGGACAGTGAACACCATAACTAAAATAATTACTCCATGAACAACTGAAAAAGACCAGCTATGATTCGACTCTCATTCAAGAAATGGAAATAATATCTCTTTCAGCTGCTACCTATAAATGTTTTTTTGATGTGTGGATAACATTTATGCTGTCATGGATGCTCTACCATGAGGAGATTTCTCCCGAGTCAGTGGTGGCTTTTCACAACTCCCTCAGGCAATTATTCTGCGTTCTTGATTTTATTTAGGGATACTCGTGAAATGAAAGCTCTTCCTCTCATTAAGCTCTGTTGCTGTAAAACTAGCACAAAGACCATCAGTACTTTCTAGAAACTTAACCATACACTCAGAGTACTATTTCCTGAAGTTTATCAAAAATAACTCACACAAATACACAGTGAGCATACTTTGAAGACTGACTTCACTCATTAATGAGGGAACCAGAAGGATAAAAGCTGGTTCAAAAGGAGATATGAGTGCATGTGATCAATGAGGAAAGAATGTTGAATTAGCTTGCAAAGTTAGAAATAAAACTGGTGGCTTCCAGGGAAAGCAAAGCAAAGCAAAACAAAATAAAACAAGAAAACAAACCAAAAACAACAACAAAAATGTAGGCTTGATCCTCTCTTCTACCAGCCATAAAAATTTGCTCCTTATCCATTACCCCCACATTGGTAATGAGTATTAACAGTTTTCAAAGAGCATTCTTCTAGAGTTTCCGATGCTCCCTGGATGGACTTGGGTTAAATTGTTAGATGTTGTTCTACTATGACATCGAAGGGGCACACAGTGATTTTTTTCCCCCTTATTTCTTATTTTTCTTAGCACTTCTCTTCTGAGATACCTGTGCAAGCAAATCATCAATGAGGTGAGGTTTCTTCTAGATGGTAAATCCCGGTCTTTCCCTGAAACCTCTTTTTTTTTTAATTTATTTTTTATTTATTTATTTTTACAGCTGCTGGTCTTTCCAATGGCATTCTGTTGGGTGACTCAGGACCACTCAGCCCCTGTGGGGACTGACGTCCTGACCTTCACTGTGGGGGACACACCAGCACTACCTAACATCGGTCTGTAGCGTTTGTACGTCCTACAGTTTAGAAGAGCTGTCACGGGCCTTGGTTTATCTGTGCCCCTATAAGATATCTATCGTTACTCTTATTCCAGTTATTTATTATAAATATTTCATAAATAGGGCAGTAGTTTGGCATTCTATTTCTCGATTTGCATGAGTGGAATAACAGGCAAATTCTTTCTGAAGAGAAGGAGACATTCACATCCCAGAAGAAACTGAAAGGGGAGTATTGAAGCGCCCGCTGTCCCCCAGAACACCTGCCAACAATAGGCAGAGTGTCCAGCCGCCCAGACAGTGTGTATGGGGCGGCGCCTTTCCTGTTCACAATGGCCTCGCAGTTAAAATGTAAATGGGGGGACAGCCCCGAGCATCAAGGCCTCACATCTCTGAGTCTAAAAGACATCCTGTCAGAGGCTTCTGTTCCAACTGCAAATGCTCCTCTTTTGTTCCTCCAGGCCCGTGAGACGGCTCTGAGTAATTCCTCCCCAGACAAATTGGCTTTCCTCTTCCCAACACAAAAGCCTACGTCGAGTTTAAAGAGCAAAGCTCAGGTTTTGTTCAAGGGCCTTAAAGAAGGTTAAGGTTAACCAATGGCACAAGGGACAACCCAGGGAGCCCCGCCTACCCCCACGGTTCTCTGGTTCTTACGAGAGGCCGCAGCTGTGCCGTGAGCTCATTCTCTCCCAGACTCGGAGGCTCCCATTAATCTCTTTGTTTCAGCTTCGTAAGCGCCGTTAGCAGCGTTCCAAGAATTTGGATATTTCCAAGAAATCACTCAATAGGTCAGAGGAATGATGTCAATGATAGCTGACCATTTTAAAACCTAAACTTTGATGGTATCTGCTTATTTCTGAACATGGAACTTTTACTCTGAGTGGGTCTAAGAATTTTACTCTGGGGGACATATTGTCCATGGCCCTCACCCCCAGGGCCAAGTCCTGGGAGTCAAGCCCCAAAAGGCCCCTCTAGGGGCACCTGGGTGGCTCAGGTGTTAAGCGTCTGCCTTTGGCTCAAGTCATGGTCTCAGGGTCCTGGGATCAAGCCCCGCATGGGGCTCCCTGCTTGGCAGTGGAAAGCCTGCTTCTCCCTCTCCCACTCCCCCTGCTTGTGTTCCCTCTCACTGTGTCTCTCTCTGTCAAACAAATAAATAAAATCTTTAAAAAAAAAAAAAGGCCCCTGTATTTCTCGGGGGTGGGATAGTTTGGGGCTGGCCAAGCCTGGCAAGTCAGGTCACCGTGGCACATCCAGACCAGAAGCGGGGACAGCCAGCAAGGGCCAGGGGCCTGCTGAGCTGGGTGGTCATCAGGCCCTGGATGCCAGGGCTGGGGACCTTCCTCAGGAACTGTGGGGGCCCTGCACGAATCTTTGGATCACCCTCTGCAATATTCGCCATTCCACTTCATGGCCAAGACCCTTCCAGGAAATTTGGAAGGAAATCGGCTTCAGTGGGACGGCAGCCTCTGACCTAAAAGGCATTCACTCCACAAGATACAAGCTGAAAACAGAATTCTTTTCTCTGGAAGCAGGAAGTCAATTCTCAAGAGAACCTATTATTTTCTGATCACTGCTTCTTTGGAAACAGTACAACTTGGGGTTTTTCACGTAAGAAACATGAATAGTGTCCTTGGTTTGCTGAACTTCCATTAAAACTCAATAAAACACCAAGATGGGAAAGTGCCTACAGCCTTCAGGTGGTCGTGAAAAGCAATGATTGGAAAGAAAATTTTTTTTTTATTTTTTATTTTTAATGATCCCAGAGACCCCAAATGTCCCGCCCCTCCTCAGGGGCGGTGGACCAGAAATCTCACCACTCCTTGTGCCCTGCTCACACAGGACCCGTGAGGGGCAGCCGTCCTTGGACCAGGGATGAGTCCTTCACCGATTCTGCTCCCATCCCTCACCACAGCCTCGGCTGTTGAGCCCCAGGCGGAACCCACTTTCCCTGACACTATAGTCCTCCCTTGGGTAAGAGGAGTCAGGCAGGATGGGCCCCTTTCCAGTTCTGGACGCCCACACCTGGCCGAGGAGGTGGTCTGCTTTTTGTCCGGGGTCGCCGAGAGGGCTCCGTTAACACCCATCCATCAACTCCTGCCCACAGGGACTCAGACAAGCCCTGCAGACTGGCAGAGACTGGGGGGCTGACCTCAGGCCATCCCCTTATTTTCCACATCAATGGCAGCCGGGAGTGTTGGTCCACTCAGGCACCCAAGGAATGGCTTGTCTTCATTTCTTCAAGTTAATCTGCCTCTGACTCCATGCCTTCAACCCACCTGCCTGGAGAGAACTGAGTCTCTCGTTACTATGGCTTCTCCCCCGACCATATTCCCAGGCTCACATGTGGCCGGCTCCTGTGACCTAGACCCCTGTGATTCCAGCTTCCAGACTCGGCGACTTGCCACCACGTGGTCTCGGGCAAGCTAGTGTATCCTGCTGTGCCTCAGTCTTCTCACCTGCAAAATGGGTGCTAATAGCATCATGTTCGGAGAGAGTTTGGGTGGCTCGGATGAGATTATACCCAGGCCGTGTAACTTGAAAATCACACAGCCAGTGGTAGTTATTAGAACCTGGGAGTGGGCTGAATGGCCGTTTCCGGAGGTGACTGCACGTTGGATTCAGCAGCTATGCTACAGTCCCCGTCCGCCTTCCTCACATCCATAACCCTTGAGAGCGCAGGTCTCAGATGTGGGGAGGTGGACGCTGAGGGCATTGCTTTGCCTAGAGGGACTCTGTTTTACGGCCAACTTCTGCTGATGTCGAAACCAGTTTTCCATTTCCAGAGGTGATAAAAAGTCCCTTTAACAAGGAAGTCATCTAAGTTTAAAGAAATGACTGGTTTGGGAAAAACACAGAAGTGAAAACGTGTGCAAGCCTGGTGGGGCTCAGATGACCTCCGTTTGGAAGCCCCTTTCTGTGGGATCTGTTCTCTGGGTCTACACCACAGAGCAATGAGGACAGTTTCCACCTTCGAGGAGTGTGCAGATCACAGCCAAGATCAACAGGAGTAACAGGGCAGAACAGAATTAAATAGCAAGGAATTGGTTACAGATCCAAATTCTGTAAAAGTTCAAAGACAGTGGGTTGTGGCGGGGAGGAGGGGAAGGGTGTCAGGAGAGAAGGGATGGAGGAGGGATGAGTGGGGTTTCCGACAGCGGAATCAATTGCCCAAGACAAGCACAGGCATGGCCTCGGTGGCAGGGTTGGGTTTTGAGTCTCTGGGGGAGAGCCCAGTTCAGTGTCAGTGGGGAACGGGGGCTATTAAGGAGCACGATGACAAATCAAGGGTAGAAAGTGGGGAGTTCTGCATCATTAAGCATCAGGTTCGAAGGATGGAGAGAGCGGTCCTTACAGAATTGTGTTTGGCAGCAGTACACAGCCCGTGTTGAGGCTGAGGCCCAGCAGAAGGGGACAGGCCGGCTGGGGGTGGCAGATGCCTCATCCCGGTGTGCGCCAGGGGAGGGGGCAGGCTGGTGAGGGGGGCGTGGGGGAGGATGAGGAAAAAAGGAGGAAGAAGAAGAGTGCTTGGGGCTTAACAGCTGAGCAGGAAGCTTCTGGCCTGGGCTACTGTGAATAGTTCTACAAAAATCACGGCAGTGCTAAATCCACTTTCAGATCCTGATTTCAGTCCTTTCGGATAAATCCCCAGAGGTGAGAATCCCGGATCACATGGCGGTTGTATTTTAACGTTCCAGGAACCTCCATGGTGTTTTCTGCAGAGGCATGCCAGTCGGCATCCACAGGGAACTGCTTCTGCTCTGAGCATCCTCGCCACCCCCTGTCCCGGTGCTGACGGTGGCCGTCCCCACAGTGGGGAGGGGGTCTTGCCCTGCACTTTGGGTCTGCAGTTCCCCAGTGATTAGTGACATCGTGCATCTTTTCATATACCTCTTTGACATTCATTGATGAAAGAATGGATAAAAAAAATGTGTTATATATACACAATGGACTATTATTCAGCTTTAAAAAAGAAGGAAATCGTGTAATATGCAACAACGTGGATGGCCCTCAAGAACATTATACAAAGTAAAAGAAGCCAGTCACAGAAGGGCAAATACTGCAAGATTTCCACTTACAGGAGGAATTGAAAATAGTCAAGTTCATAGAAGGAAAGAATGGAATGGTGGTTGCCAGGGGCTGGGAGAGGGATTTGTGGAACATTGGGAATAAAATCTCAGTTATGCAAAATGAGTGAGTTCCCAAGATTTGTTGTCAAGCGTTGCGCCTACAGAGAACAGCACTGTATTTACCCTGAAATATCTATTCAGAGAGTAGATCTCGTGTTAAGTGTTCTTACCACGATGAAATAAAATAAAATAAAAATCCTCATCGGGACACAGGATGAGAACCGACCCTGGGAAGGGAGAGATCAAATGGTTCGTGTCAGACCCTAAAAAAGACTCGAGTCCAACTCCTGCATCTTCTTACCCACAGAAGTCGTGGCCCACGGAGGGCAGTGGGAAGGAGTGTTTTCCCTCGCAGGGAATATTCACGTGGAGAGTCTCTCCCCTGGGGGCACTCATGGGGCTGAGGTTCTGTCTGTGGGGTCCTCAGATCTGTCTGATGTTTCTGCAGCTCTCTGGTTGTCATGTGACATCTTTGCATCTGGAGGGCAGTTGAAAATAAAAGCCAAAAAAGTACAAAATGCACGTGCCTGTTCCGAAATGGACAAGTGGGAAGCCAGGGGCTCAGGCCCTGACATCCAGAACGAAGGGGCCATATAAATATTTAGACTCCCCGAATGGGAGAGCTGAGGAAAGGGGAACATTCCTATTTCCAAGACTAACAGGGATTCCATCTCAATGAACACTGTGTCTCTTTTAGGTTTTCGCTTTGGTCGTCAGCTTTTTACATCTTACTGCAAATCACGTGAGGGAAGTTCAAAGAATACAGTAGAACATGCCGTTGTCCCTGTTTGTGGACCTTCACCCCGTATCAGAGACATCCACTTTCAAAGGTGGCAGTGATGAAATGTCCCACGCCTTTTGACAGAGTGGTGCATCTGCAATTCAATTGCTTTGTGCAGTGCAAATAAGCCCTATTTACACAACACATTTTCTTCTGTTCTAACTGAAACAAATGTTAGAGTCTGCGAAATCCACAATTAGATTCATCATAAACTGCAGCTCCCTTCCACCATACAGATGCAGATCAAGCCTCATATGGGGTGTGTTCAGGGACAGTTGAACGAGGGGACACTTGGCGGGGAAAAGCCTCGACACCCACCACAACAGAATCACCCCGGGGCAGTGCTCCAAACCTGGTTCATAAGCTGTCTCCTCAGATGTCCCATAGAGGGAATTTACACAAGACATTTACCATCTGTTTAATAACACAGCACCGAGCAGGAACTGGTAACAATATCCCCCGACCTGGGCCTTTAAAATAATTTCTTTTCCCTGAGCATGAAACTACTTCTCCATCTGTCCTATGAAAACAGGAGATAAATAAATGTTTATTCAACCTCATCTCCTTCAGAGTCGTTGTTCTTTAGGAAAAATTTTAAACTGCCTCTACTGTGGATTCGACAAAACTGTTAATACATGAAATGACCGGCCTTTGCCAAAGCTTGGGGGAGACAGGAAGTAAAACCTGCAAATGCACTCGCACCTTGTTCATTTTATGGGGGTGGCTGGTGAGAGGGATACAGGAAAGGTGTTGCAAATGGTGGTTCTGTTTGCTGATCCATTTGGAACCCGTTGGAATCTTCTACCGAGACGGGGGTGGGAGAGGGCTCAAGACGTCTCTAAATGTCCTCTTTGCTTTAGCTTTCCAGGTCCTCATCATTTGGGGACTCGCTACCTGCTTCAGGGACCCCTCGCCCTCACCTCAGTCCACCCCATAGGCTGGGACAGTGATGAGGGTGACATGGGCTGTGGTCACCCTGGGCCACCACAAGTCACTATCTGCAACCTCAAGACGGTCCCCACCAAGGCACAGGGACCATCTCGCTCCCCACAGGTCATTGTACACGCTGCCCATGGTTGATGTGCAGATGAAATGGAGTGTGTAAAAATGTGAAGCTCAGAAAGAGAGGCAGGACAAGTGGCAGATGCCCTAAAAATAGGGGACAGGCCAGATCAGGGTGAGAGGGAATGGGGACACTTCTCATAATCACTCTGAGGTTACAGGTACGAATGGGATGGTCTTGAGCAAACAAGACACGGGGTCACTCTGGACATAAGCATGAACTATTATCACCACAGTGATTATTATCCTTGTCACCAACTCCTCAAACCTCCCGGCCACTTCCGTCCCTCCACACACTGAGCAACCTCGGCTCTAAGTTCACAGGGAGAACAGAAGCCATCCTCCTCTCTCCGTGTCTGTGTGGGGCCTGCCTGCCTTCCCTGAAGCCCTGTGAGAGGGGTTCACGGTTTCTTCTCTTTCCGAGACCCTGGTCTGCTCCCTCCCACCCCGCTCGCCCTGTCGGGTCCCTGCCAGGACGTGGGAGGCAGGAGGTCACAGAGACCAGAGAAGAGTCTACCATCTACATGACTAAGCCTCTGTACCCACTTCCTGAATTGTAAAGTGGGGATAATAGTGGAACCTCCTCATGGAGTGAGTGATGTAATTGTTGAACGATACACAGCATGTCAAGCATCTGGAAGAGTGCCTGGCTGTAGTAAATACACAATAAACACGAGCTACCATAAGTGCAATGTCCTCCCAACAAGCCTTCTGGGCTTAGCCTTGTTCCCCCAAGTCTCACTGACTGTATTTTATTTAATGCTCTCTATAACCCTGTGAAGGAGGTTCCACTGACTCTCAGACTGAATAGTGTGGGCTAACGGCTATATGCTTGATGCTGGACTAAGTTCTAGGGATATTCTGGGATATTCCAGGGGCTGAATCCTAACAGTTCTGGGCTGGGGAGGTCCACTCGGCAAAGGAGACAGAGATGAAATGAATGTACTCTAATGAAGGAGAGAGAGGGAAGAACAGGGCACCATGAATTCAGGGTGGTGGGTCCAGAAAGGGCTTCTGAGGGGGTGGCGATCCACTGAGATACAAAGCATGAGGAAGTGTTGGCCAAGTCAAGACAAGACCTTTCCTGGAGGAAGAGCACAGGACTTGGAGTGGGAAAGAGACTCAAGATCGGGTTCCTTTTATACACTAATTTTGTTTTGCCCAGGTGTTTATTATAGAAAATATAAGAACTGGGATGCCTGGGTGGCTCAGTCATTAAGCGTCTGCCTTCGGCTCAGGTCATGGTCACAGGGTCCTGGGATCGAGCCACGCATCGGGCTCCTGACTCAGCTGGGAGCCTGCTTCTCCCTCTCCCTCTGCCTCTCCCCCTGCTCAAGCTCTCTCTCTCTCTGTATCTCTGTCTCAAATAAATAAATAAAATCTTTAAAGAAAAAAGAAAGAAAATGCAAGAACTATAGATAAACAGAGAAAAAACATTATCTATCCATGATCCCACCAGCCTAGAGTGAATCACTGTTACAAGAACTCTGGAGAGCTAGTCAACAGAAGGCAATGGGTCTGGAATTTGGTTTTTATGAGGAATAAAACATGTGTAACATTTAGTAAATACATTCCTCATTTGACCACAAATCATAATCCTCTCTTCATTGGACATTTCTGCACCTACTTGCTGATTCCTGGGAATAATGTCTAAAAACAGAAGTTCAGGGTCAAAATGTATACAGCTTTATGTGGAATTTACCACAAATTCTCCAGTTACCTTGCAGAATCTTACACTAATTAATACTTCTATCAGCTGTGAGTGTCCTGATTTTCTTCTACCTTGGCTAACACTCAGGAACATCTTCCTTCATAACCTTTACCGGACAGTTACAAGAACTGATGATTTCACCGTTCCATTTTCTTAAATATCTTTTCTTTTTTTTTTTTTCAATTGCCAGCTTATGTTCAGAGACTATTTTCCTGAGACAAGCCTGGGTAAAGAAGGGGTCTGATTCACAATATAAGCAGATGTGGTGGCTGTTCTTTCATTAAGTTAGGAGCACACATTTTGGGTCCTGTGCTGATTCCCCAAACTTATAAACCAGCCATGAGCTTAGGTGAACAGACCAACACTGGGAGCTGGTTACACAGAGCACTAGCCTGCTTCTACAACTAGGGCCTGAAAATGAAAGACTTTGCCAATTCACTGAGTAGTATTTGTTGGGTGTCTAGCATGTTCCCAGCACTTTTCTAGTTGGGGAGAAAGTGGAAAAACCCACATAAACCAAGAAGAAACACCTGACAGAGACAGGCCTGGGATAAGTGAACCTGGGGATGCTTGTTTCCAGCCAAGCAACCGATTACTTCCAATGAGTTGACAGAGATTATGGTTGACTTCAGCAAATGTAGACAGATATCTGTTACGTTCCAGGGAAAAAGATGAATGGGACTCAG
The DNA here is from genome assembly GCF_002201575.2 of Neomonachus schauinslandi. Classification (NCBI taxonomy): domain Eukaryota; kingdom Metazoa; phylum Chordata; class Mammalia; order Carnivora; family Phocidae; genus Neomonachus; species Neomonachus schauinslandi. Next base: position 189,017,885 of record NC_058405.1, on the reverse strand, counting down.
CCCCTTACCTAAAAGAGTTCTAATCCATGTATGGTATAGAGTGTGGGGAAGAAATAGAAATTCAAGAATTATTTTTAAATGTCATATGGATAGTGACTTAGTCTTCTTGGGTTGCTCTGGCACACTCATGAACTCCGATTCTTTTGACAACTCTGTGCGGTCATCAGGGTAGACACCGTCTCTGCTTTGCAAAGAAAGGTCAGGCCTTGCCCGGGGTCACACCCATGGTAAATCGCCCAGCTGGTATCACACAAGGCCTTCTGACGCAAGCTCGTGTTCTGGCCGTGACTCCCCTCCCACTTTGAATGGGGTGAAGAATTGGGAGAAGGAGGGCATTGTGGACAGGGAAGGAGAGGTGAAATGGTCATTTGGTTGATTACACAAACTGAATCTGATATTCAAGGCTGTCTGTATAATGCCAACACAGCCAGTCATTTTATCCAAGTCCAACAGTCTGCCACGTCCTGGGAAAAAATTTATTAAACCCATTATCTGGTGTCAAGCGCTCAAACCTGGCTCTGCGCTCCCACTATTGTTTCTGTTTTTCGTTTTCATCTAGGCCCTTCATGCTCAGAGTCACGGGGCTTCGAGTCAGAACATCTGGGGCAGACTTAGTATTATGGCCCATCTTCTGCACAGTAAAAGGACCTGATTCCTGTTTATTATGCTCTTTCCTGTGGGAATAAAGACAAGTGCACTTTATAAGCAAGGAACAATTATCCCACTACAATGATGCAGCATATGGAGAAAATGCGGAGGGTGAAAGCACGCAGTTTTGAGATCCCCAAACACACAGTCCTCGTTCACCGCAAGTCCCCTGGAGAGATGCCAAGCAGATTTCCCTTTAGATGTGCTTGCGTCAATGTCCCTACCTTTTCAGATGCCCCCTTGAGCATGTCAAGGCTTTGTTTTTCTTCTGTTTCCAAGTTTATTGGGGAGACCACACACACTTCACAAGGGGCCCTAGAGTGGTACCCCAGGGTTTCCAGGTCAGTCCAAGGTCACTGATGACAGATGACAGATAAACCCTCTACTGCAACTCTCACTAACATCTCTCTGTCTGATCTGAAGAGTTGGGAGAGGCAGAGTGGCCCCAAGGAAAGCTGGCTCAAAAATAGGGCCTGCTCACCTTTAAAATGAGGATCAAAACCTCAGGTTCTTTACAGTTCACATTTTCCAACTCTAGAGACACTTGAACAAGCCTTGTTTTCTGCACCACCTCCTCCAGGAAGAAGCCCACGCTGAAATGCAGGCTCTCCAAACGGGTGTGAAATGGCCAGTTTTGACGTGGGAAGGGTAGGTCCAGTTGACGATTTGTTATCATATTCAATAAAACAGTACTGCGGCTTTTGCTCTGCGTGCATGAAGTCAAGCTGAAATCAGTTCAGCCACAGACACCGTGCCAGCCACCTCAGAGGTGCCTGCGAATGAAGCTCAGCCTTCTGGGACCCCACTGACAGGTACAGCAGGTGCAGACAGTCTGCTCTGGGCATGTGTGGGAACCCTCCCCGCTTCCCATCTGCAGCCCCTGCTGCCTGCTCGTATCACGCCTTCTGATTGTGCAAGAGCTGTGACTCAGGAAACTTCCCACCCGACGATGGGGCGAAATCAGATGATAATCTAGATACGTTCATGGGTGTTTTCACTTTAAAAAGGTCTTTTAGCATGAAATGATGAACATACAAGTTGCAGGTTTGTAGAAGTTCTATATGCATATAAACAAAGATCAGAGGGAAACACATACACAAAATAAAAATGTTCTCGTGTTGAGGCAGCAAGCTGATTCTGCCATTCAGCAAACTTGTCCCGAATGTCTGCCAGTTCGGACAAGGTGCTGGGGACCTGAGTGGTGTGGTTTACCACCTACAAGTAGAGAAATTATGAAGTTGATAACCCCACAGATAAAGATGCAATTACTTGCTGTGATATGTAGTTAAGTCCAGGCTCCCATGAGGACACATGGGACTGGTGGTCCCCAGCTCTGCCTGGGTGGGAGTCAAGAATGGCCCCCTGGAGGCAGTGATATTGGAGCTGAGGTCTTGCCAGTATGCCTTCTGGGATCCAGAAGAGAAACACGGGCCTTGAGGTCTGGTCTTATTCCAGAGCAAAGCGAAGCCACTGGAAGATTTTAGGCTGGGGAGCAAGATGCTCGAACATGGCTTTGGGTGACTTGTGATCTTAAAAAATTCCTTTATCAAAAACTAATGATGCATTGTATGGTGACTAACATAACATAATAAAATAAAATTTTAAAAAATTCCTTTAAAATTTTTGTAATGTTGTCCTCTCAATACAATTAGAATAGCTATGAATTCTATGTGAGCATGATGGAATGGTATGTTAGATAGTGTTCTATATGAAAAGCCAGACATGGAAATCCCGTATGCCAGATGGTGACTAGTGTGAAATCTGCACCAGGGACGATAAAGCCTGGAGGCCACATGGAAACACGTAGGAGTTTGTGAGGCTGTGGGAACCCAGGGCTCACATTGGCCTCTCAGAGAAAATTGTTCTCACATTTTTCTGTACATACAACTTGGAAAGGGTCTAAGTAAATAAGGAGAATCTCCATGTCTAACGGCTGGCAGATACATCGGTAAGATCTCTATCCAGCTCCGTGTACCAAGCACTCACCTCATGCTCTTTACCTAAAAAAGTCCAAGAATTCTATCTAGTCCATTCGGGAAATAGAAATAGGACCCTGAAGTTGTACAACTAGCAGAAAGTAGGTGATGGGAGAATTTAAATGTCGCCATAGCAACCAGCACAGCCCTGCCCCCTGATGCCACGCCCACCTCCTTCCCCATCTCCAGCTCAGAACTCATCAGGTGGACTATGTTCAGGTCTGGAAATACTCTTCTTAAAGAAAAGAGGCAGATGTCAGAAGGTCAGATGCCATCGAAGGAGCGAAAGCAGAGATCACAAGAGAGACCTGTCTGCGAGCCTGTTTGCGAACGTGCCCCGCGGTGCAGATGACTGTGCAGGTGTTCGTGGCTTCCTGCACGCTGATTCAGCGGGATGCACGGTGACTCCGTTTCGTAGAGGAGGACCCTGGGGTTCAGAAACACCGCATGAGGGGAGCTGGGGCTGCTGGCCTTGGCTTCTGGGTCCCAGCTGCTTGCCCCTTCTTGCACACCCGGCTGAAGAAGCATCTCTGTGGGGGTACGCCAAGTGATGCAGCTCCAGGGGTCGTACCTCAGTGTCCAGACGCATCCCTGATGAGGGCGCCTCCTTTGGGGGGCCAAATTCATAGACCTAATGGAAAGCAAAAGACAGTCCGCAGCTAAGGCAAAGCTTAACAGTAGTTTAAGATGATGTTTAATTGCAACAATTTTTTTTTTATTTCAAGTTGAAGGTTGTTTTAAAAGACTGCTCTCAATAAACTTCTTAATTGCAATAAATATTTATCCAGAAAAGTAAACAAAGTGAAAGTGTACAACTTGATGAATTTTTGCAAAGTGAACACACACTTTTACCCAGACCCAACCCCACTCCCAAACCAGATGCCCCTCATCCTCACTACTGCTTTCATCCCCAGAGGAGGTCACTCTCCTGGATTCCTACACCACTGTTTTTTGTTTTGGTTTTGTTTCTGTTTTTTTTTTCCTTTTGTAAACTTTATGTAAATGAAATCTACAGTATTCTTTTTGTGACTGACTTCTTTCTCTCATTATTGTTTGTGATATTTTTTCCATTGCTCTGTAGTGTCCCATTGTGTGTGTGCATATTGAAATATATTTATCTGTGCCGCCGATGGTAGGCATTGGGTTTCTAGTCTGTGACTGCCATGGAATCATATTGTATGTGTCTTTGAGTGCATGTGTTCACATTTCATTGAGTGTATAATGAGTGAAAATCCATGTTGGGTCCTACAGAGCATCTATGTTCAGCTTTAGTATAAACTGACAGTTTTCCAAAGTGGTTGTATCAATTTGTCCTCCCTCTGGAAGTGTTTGCCAGTGCTAGCAGCCAGCTCTATGTCCTTGCCAACACTTGGTTCTTTCCATCCGTTCATTTTAGCTATTCTCCTGCTGAAGAAGTCTTGGCGTACCTGAAGAACATGAAGATGTTGCTCCATGTTTGTCTCTGGCTGTCCATGTTCCTATAAGATAGTGGGGACCACCCAAATCCAAATTTCCCCACATGCCCTCCCAAAACCACACAGATCGAAAAGATAGCAGACAAGAGTCTATATAACCCTCACCGGCAGCATCACCCGGAGACCAGAGAATACTACAGACATTAATTTACAAGTAAGTAGAAAAATAAAGGTCCTAATGAACGAGGCCAGTTGTGGAAGTTTCTGCTAGAGCAGGCAGTCATGGACCTGGTGATGACTGACTGCAGAAGGCATCACCCAAAAGAATCTCCCATCCCCGGGGGGGCTCCTGAGGGTAGATCTGGGACCTCGTGGATAGGAGCCTAGGCTACTGGAGAATCTAGAGCAAGCAGCTTGAGGGGCTCAGGGCAGCCTCAGGCAGGTACTGCTTCTGGTGAAGGGAAAGAAAAAAGACAAATGGATCAAAATCTACAGAAACAAACAACCCCTAGTAGAAACACCTGTTGTTCTACCTATGGTTCTGGAATATTCAAGTACAAAATAAACAACAAAGGACGAACAGCATCCATGCAAATCTTCCCTAATCTACCATAAGCTAGAAGCATAACTGCTCAGTTAATGAAAATACCCCCCCCCCCCAATAACAGCAAATGCACATTATTTAGAATGAAGTAGGTGACTACTGGAAGAAATAGTCAAAGGAGTAAAAATCGGTTTTATTTTGAAAGCCTGACCGAGGAGGAGAGGAGGTACATTTTTGAAAGATTTTTTTCAACAGGCACAAACTTTTTGGAAAAGTTGGTAGTAAAATACAAATAGCTTTTTTCCCTTCTGACCCAGCTGAGAAGTTGCTCAACTGATGCCTCATCCATCCAGAACTCACGGCTCTGTGAGTCCTGCAAGTGAGGACACCTCCTGTGAAACCACACACAACACACAACCACGAGGAGTGGGAAGGTAGCGTCGTTACTGTAGACAGGTCGGTGCTCAGACCCCTTCGGGAGTGGCCCGATCTCTCCAGAGAGAGGATCCTGTTCAACCACTCATGCCTCCTTTGTCTCCTTGATCTGAAAACATTCTACAGCCTTTCCCTGACCTTTATGACCAGTTTTTAAAGTTTACAGACCTGTTATTTTGTAGAAGATCATTCTCTTTGCATTGGTCTCATGTTTCAGATTCTGCGTCCTTGTAGGAATATCCTAGACAAGATGCTGCATTCTTCTTACTGAGTCTGATCAGATGGTACATGGCTTCTGTTTGTCCCCTTCCTCCGAGGGCTCTTGGTGAAGATGGTGTTAGCCTCTCATCCACGATCATTCTTTCTCCTAAGGAATCTATAATTGTTTGAAATTATGTAAACATCCTCTTTCTAATTAAACCTTTAGTTTTTAAATTATTTTATTTACACCTGTATGGACTCATGAATTGCTATTTAATTTATTCAATTCAGTTGGTTATAATCCATTACTGTCATTCTTTATTTTGATGCTCAAATTGGCCAGTAGGAGACCATTCAAGCTGGTTTCTGTCCAGCTTTGATATGTCCTTTTCATTCTTTGCTTTCTGGTCTAAGTTGTTACAGGCTCATCTTTCCTGTTCCCTCCCCCAGCCCTGGAATCAGCTATTTCTCCTGGTTCTTTAGTGAAAAGTGGTATTTAGAAACCAATGCCTTGGTGGTAGACATCATTGTGTTCAGACCTTCCTAGTGGATAGAGTTAGGAATATCTCTCTCTCTTCATCTATCACTCACTCTATCATCTATCTATCTATCTATCTATCTATCTATCTATCTATCTATCCTCTATCATCTATTTATCTGTGTGTTGAAGACTGTGAGTTCACAATAATACTCAATACCTCCAATTGCAAACCAATAGCCAGAGTTCATTGTAGTTTCTTCTTTTTCTCTATTGTAACTCCTTTCTCTGACCGTGAGGAACCTGACTCCCATTATCCTTGTTACATGTATATATATATTTTTTTATTCTTATGTTAATCCCCATACATTACATCATTAGTTTTAGATGAAGTGTTCCATGATTCATTGTTTGTGCATAACACCCAGTGCTCCATGCAGAATGTGCCCTCCTCAGTACCCACCACCAGGCTAACCCATCCTCCCACCCCCCTCCCCTCTAGAACCCTGTTTGTTTTTCAGAGTCCATCGTCTCTCATGGTTGGTCTCCCCCTCCGATTTCCCCCGCTTCATTCTTCCCCTCCTGCTACCTTCTTCTTCTTCTTTTTTTTTTTCTTAACATATATTGCATTATTTGTTTCAGAGGTACAGATCTGAGATTCAACAGTCTTGCACAATTCACAGCGCTTACCAGAGCACATACCCTCCCCAGTGTCTATCACCCAGTCACCCCATCCCTCCCACCCCACCCCCCACTCCACCAACCCTCGGTTTGTTTCCTGAGATTAAGAATTCCTCATATCAGTGAGGTCAGATGATACATGTCTTTCTCTGTTTGACTTATTTCACTCAGCATAACACCCTCCAGTTCCATCCACGTCGTTGCAAATGGCAAGATCTCATTCCTTTGATGGCTGCATAATATTCCATTGTATATATATACCACATCTTCTTTATCCATTCATCTGTTGATGGACATCTTGGCTCTTTCCACAGTTTGGCTATTGTGGACATTGCTGCTATAAACATCGGGGTGCACGTACCCCTTCGGATCCCTACTTTTGTATCTTTGGGGTAAATACCCAGTAGTGCAATTGCTGGATCATATGGTAGCTCTATTTTCAACTTTTTGAGGAACCTCCATACAGTTTTCCAGAGTGGCTGCACCAGCTTGCATTCCCACCAACAGTGTAGGAGGGTTCCCCTTTCTCCGCATCCCCGCCAACATCTGTCCTTTCCTGACTTGTTAATTTTAGCCATTCTGACTGGTGTGAGGTGGTATCTCATTGAGGTTTTGATTTGGATTTCCCTGATGCTGAGCGATATTGAGCACTTTTTCATGTGTCTGTTGGCCATTTGGATGTCTTCTTTGGAAAAATGTCTGTTCATGTCTTCTGCCCATTTCTTGATTGGATTCTTTGTTCTTTGGGTGTTGAGTTTGATGAGTTCTTTATAGATTTTGGATACTAGCCCTTTATCTGATATGTCATTTGCAAATATCTTCTCCCATTCTGTCGGTTGTCTTTTGGTTTTGTTGACTGTTTCCTTTGCTTTGCAAAAGCTTTTTATCTTGATGAAGTCCCAATAGTTCATTTTTGCCCTTGCCTTCCTTGCCTTTGGCGATGTTTCTAGGAAGAAGTTGCTGCGGCTGAGGTCAAAGAGGTTGCTGCCTGTGTTCTCCTTTAGGATTTTGATGGACTCCTGTCTCACACTGAGGTCTTTCAACCATTTGGAGTCTTTTTTTGTGTGTGGTGTAAGGAAATGGTCCAGTTTCATTCTTCTGCATGTGGCTATCCAATTTTCCCAACACCATTTGTTGAAGAGACTGTCTTTGTTCCATTGGACATTCTTTCCTGCTTTGTCAAAGATGAGTTGACCATAGAGTTGAGGGTCCATTTCTGGGCTCTCTATTCTGTTCCATTGATCTATGTGTCTGTTTTTGTGCCAGTACCATGCTGTCTTAATGATGACAGCTTTGTAATAGAGCTGGAAGTCAGGAATTGTGATGCCGCCGGCTTTGCTTTTCTTTTTCAACATTCCTCTGGCTATGCGGGGTCTTTTCTGGTTCCATACAAAATTTTAGGATTATTTGTTCCATTTCTTTGAAAAAAGTGGATGGTATTTTGATGGGGATTGCATTGAATGTGTAGATTGCTCTAGGTAGCATTGACATCTTCACAATATTTGTTCTTCCAATCCATGAGCATGGAACGTTTTTCCATTTCTTTGTGTCTTCCTCAATTTCTTTTCTTTTCTTTTTTTTTTAAGATTTTATTTATTTATCTGAGACAGAGAGAATGAGAGAGAGAGAGCACATGAGAGGGGGGAGGGTCAGAGGGAGAAGCAGGCTCCCCGCCGAGCAGGGAGCCCGATGCGGGACTCGATCCCGGGACTCCAGGATCATGACCTGAGCCGAAGGCAGTCGCTTAACCAACTGAGCCACCCAGGCGCCCTTCCTCAATTTCTTTCATGAGTATTTTATAGTTTTCTGAGTACAGATCCTTTGCCTCTTTGGTTAGATTTATTCCTAGGTATCTTATGGGTTTGGGTGCAATTGTAAATGGGATCAACTCCTTAATTTCTCTTTCTTCTGTCTTGTTGTTGGTGTATAGGAATGCCACTGACTTCTGTGCTTTGATTTTATATCCTGCCACTTTACTGAATTCCTGTATGAGTTCTAGCAGTTTTGGGGTGGAGTCTTTTGGGTTTTCCACATAAGGTATCATATCATCTGCAAAGAGTGAGAGTTTGACTTCTTCCTTGCCAATTTGGATGCCTTTGATTTCTTTTTGTTGTCTGATTGCTGTGGCTAGGACTTCCAATACTATGTTGGATAGCAGTGGTGATAGTGGACATCCTTGCCGCGTTCCTGACCTTAGGGGGAAAGCTCTCAGTTTTTCCCCCATTGAGAATGATATTCGCTGTAGGTTTTTCATAGATGGCTTTTATGATATTGAGGTATGTACCCTCTATCCCTATACTCTGAAGAGTTTTGATCAAGAAAGGATGCTGTACTTTGTCAAATGCTTTTTCTGCATCTATTGAGAGGATCATATGATTCTTGTTCTTTCTTTTGTTAATGTATTGTATCACATTGATTGATTTGCGGATGTTGAACCAACCTTGCAGCCCAGGGATAAATCCCACTTGGTCATGGTGAATAATCCTTTTAATGGACTGTTGGATCCTATTGGCTAGTATTTTGGTGAGAATTTTTGCATCCATGTTCATCAGGGATATTGGTCTGTAATTCTCCTTTTTGATGGGGTCTTTGTCTGGTTTTGGGATCAAGGTAATGCTGGCCTCATAAAATGAGTTGGGAAGTTTTCCTTCCATTTCTATTTTTTGGAACAGTTTCAGAAGAATAGGTATTAATTCTTCTTGAAATGTTTGGTAGAATTCCCCTGGGAAGCCATCTGGCCCTGGGCTTTTGTTTGTTGGGAGATTTTTGATGACTGCTTCAATTTCCTTAGTGGTTATAGGTCTGTTCAGGTTTTCTATTTCATCCTGGTTCAGTTTTGGTAGTTGGTACGTCTCTAGGAATGCATCCATTTCTTCCAGGTTATTTAATTTGCTGGCATAGAGTTGCTCATAATATGTTCTTATAATTGTTTGTATTTCTTTGGTGTTGGTTGTGATCTCTCCTCTTTCATTCATGATTTTGTTGATTTGGGTCATTTCTCTTCTCTTTTTGATAAGTCTGGCCAGGGGTTTATCAATCTTGTTAATTCTTTCAAAGAACCAGCTCCTAGTTTCGTTGATCTGTTCTACTGTTCTTTTAGTTTCTATTTCATTGATTTCTGCTCTGATCTTTATTATTTCTCTTCTCCTGCTGGGTTTAGGCTTTATTTGCTGTTCTTTCTCCAGCTCCTTTAGGTGTAGGGTTAGGTTGTGTACTTGAGACCTTTCTTGCTTCTTGAGAAAGGCTTGTATTGCTATATACTTTCATCTTAGGACTGCCTTTGCTGCATCCCAAAGATTTTGAATAGTTGTGTTTTCATTTTCATTGGTTTCCATGTATTTTTTTAATTCTTCTTTAATTTCCTGGTTGACCCATTCGTTCTTCAGTAGGATGCTCTTTAGCCTCCATGTATTTGAGTTCTTTCTGACTTTTGTCTTGTGATTGAGCTCTAGTTTCAAAGCATTGTGGTCTGAAAATAGGAGGGAATGATTCCAATCTTTTGGTACCGGTTGAGACCTGATTTATGACCTAGGATGTGATCTATTCTGGAGAATGTTCCATGGGCACTAGAGAAGAATGTGTATTCCGTTGCTTTGGGGTGGAATGTTCTGAATATGTCTGTAAAGTCCATTTGGTCCAGTGTGTCATTTAAAGTCTTTATTTCCTTGTTGATCTTTTGCTTAGACGATCTGTCCATTTCAGTGAGGGGGGTGTTAAAGTCCCCCACTATTATTGTATTGTTGTCGATGTGTTTCTTTGCTTTTGTTATTAATTGGCTTATATAATTGGCTGCTCCCATGTTAGGGGCATAGATATTTACAATTGTTAGATCTTCTTGTTGGATAGATCCTTTAAGTAGGATATAGTGTCCTTCCTCATCTCTTATTACAGACTTTGGTTTAAAATCTAATTTGTCTGATATAAGGATTGCCACCCCAGCTTTCTTTTGGTGTCCATTAGCATGGTAAATGGTTTTCCACCCCCTCACTTTCAATCTGGGGCTGTCTTTGGGTCAAAAATGAGTCTCTTGCAGACAGCATATCGATGGGTCTTGTTTTTTAATCCAGTCTGATAGCCTGTGTCTTTTGATTGGGGCATTGAGCCCATTTACATTCAGGGTAACTATTGAAAGATAGGAATTTAGTGCCATTGTATTGCCTGTAAGGTGACTGCTACTGTATATTGTCTGTGTTCCTTTCTGGTCTGTGTTGCTTTTAGGCTCTCTCTTTGCTTAGAGGACCCCTTTCAAGATTTCCTGTAGGGCTGGTTTTGTGTTTGCAAATTCCTTTAGTTTTTGTTTGTCCTGGAAGCTTTTTATCTCTCCTTCAATTTTCAATGACAGCCTAGCTGGATAGAGTATTCTTGGCTGCATATTTTTCTCATTTAGTGCTCTGAATATATCCTGCCAGTCCTTTCTGGCCTGCCAGGTCTCTGTGGATAGGTCTGTTGCCAATCTAATGTTTCTACCCTTGTAGGTTACATATCTCTTCTCCCGAGCTGCTTTCAGGATTTTCTCTTTGTCTATGAGACTCGTAAGTTTTACTATTAGATGTCGGGGTGTTGACCTATTTTTATTGATTTTGAGAGGGGTTCTCTGTGCTTCCTGGATTTTCATGCCTGTTTCCTTCCCCAAATTAGGGAAGTTCTCTGCTATAATTTGCTCCATTATACCTTCTGCCCCTCTCTCTCTTTCTTCTTCTTCTGGGATCCCAATTATTCTAATGTTGTTTCATCTTATGGTATCACTTATCTCTCGAATTCTGCCCTCGTGATCCAGTAGTTGTTTATCTCTCTTGTTCTCAGCTTCTTTATTTTCCATCATTTCATCTTCTATATTACTGATTCTCTCTTCTGCCTCATTTATTCTAGCAGTTAGCGCCCCCATTTTTGATTGCACCTCATTAATAGCCTTTTTGATTTCTACTTGGTTGGATTTTAGTTCTTTTACTTCTCCAGAAAGGGTTTCTCTAATAACTTCCATATTTTTTTCAAGCCCAGCTAGTATCTTTAAAGTGATGATTCTAAACTCTAGATCTGACATCGTACTAATGTCCGTATTGAGTAGGTGCCTGGCAGTCGGTACTACCTCTTGTTCTTTTTGTTGAGGTGATTTTTTCCATCTTGTCATTTTGTGCAGAGGAGAATAGATTAATGAGAGAACAAAATGCTAGCAGAGTAACAACGTCCCCAGAAAATATACTCTAAACAAATCAGAAAAAACCTGAAGCAGTGGGAAAAGAAAGGGAAAGAGAGAAAAAAGAAAAAGAAAAAAAAGATAAAGATAAAGATAAAAACAAACACAAACAAAACAAAATAACAACAACAAAAAAACCAGAATGTGGTCAAATATGATCAGGCTGGTATATAGATCAGTGCCACACACTAGATTTGGGGTGTATTTTGGTCTTTTAGAAGAAAGTGCCTCCCAAAATTTTAAAGAAAGAAAAACTTATATATGTACAAAAATAAGGGTTGATATGATGAAGGGATGGAATATGACTGTAAAGATGGAAATTATAAAAAATTTTATAAAAGGAATTGATAAGAAGTTGTTTGAAAAAAGAAAGAAGAGGATTTAAAAAAAGAAAAAAAAAAGGGAGAGGATGTGATCAGGCAGGGGAATAGAAAACACCATATACTAGAGATTTAGGGTATATTTTGATCTGTTAGAAGAAACTATCTCAAAATTTTAAAGAGAGAACAACTTATATATATAAGCCAAAAATACGGGTAACTACTATGAAGGGATAGAATATGACTCTAAAAATGAAAAATAAAAATGTTTTTTTTTAAAAAAAGGGATTGATAAGATGTTGGTTGAAAAAGGGAAAAAGAAAAATTCAAAAAGAAAAAAAAAGAAAAAAAGACAGTTAAAAAAAAATTAACTTTGAAAGACTACAGAATCATGGTAAAAAAGCCATGAATTCTATGTGCAGTAGTCCCCTAGAGCTGGAGTTCTGCCGTTCTCATTGATGGGTAAACTTGGTCTTGGCTGGCTGTTCTCGCTGATCTTCTGGGGAGGGGCCTGTTGCCGTGGTTTCCAAATGTCTTTGCCGGAGGCAGAATTGCCCCGCCCTTGCCCCCTCCCAGCTAAGTAATCTGCTCAGGTTTGCTCTCGGGGCTTTTGTTCCCTGCGAGCTTTCCGTACAGCTTTGGAGGCGGAGAGTGAAAATGGCGGCCTCCCAATCTCCGCCGTGGAGGAGCCAAGAACTCGGGGCCCCGCTCCTCAGTGAGCCCCCAGAGAAAAGCCGCCAGTCACTCCCGTCTCCCCGGTCTCCAGCCGCACTCCGTGCTCACCCGGCCTGTGACCGCGCGTTTCTATCTCTGGCACCCGACCCCGGGTGGAGTCTCCAAACCCAGCAGATCCCTGCGGTGCACTCCCGCGCGGCTCCTCCCGGGGGAGGAAGGTGAGTCTCCCCGGATCTGCCGCTTGTTGGGTCCCTGCTGGAGGAGCAGGGGCCCGACTGTGCCGCGGATCACGGTTTATGGCCACCCCGAGCTGAGAGCCCGCGCCTGGGCTCCGCCTCTGCAGCCGGGTCCCTGCTCCGTTACCTGGGAGCTCTGCCACACTCAGGCACCCCCGGTCTTTCTGTGACCCCGAGGGTCCTGAGACCACACTGTCCCGGAGGGTTCCACCCCCCGCTTAGCCACCAGAGTGACGTCCCTCAGCAGACCAGACTTCTAAAAGTTCCGATTTTGTGCTCCGTGGCTCTATCACTTGCCAGAAGCGGCCGCCGGAGGCCCCTCCCCCGCCGTCTCTCCTCCCGAATATCGCCTCGGATTCCCTTCTCCGCACGTCCTACCTTCCAGAAAGTGGTCGCTTCTCTGTTCAGAGAGTTGTTGCTTTTCCTTTCTTCGATCTCCTGTTGAGTTTGTAGGTGTTCAGAATGGTTTGATCCCTATCCAGCTGAATTCCTGAGACCAGATGAAATCCAGGTCTCCTACTCCTCCGCCATCTTGCTCCGCCCCCCACATGTATATATTTTTTTCAACTTGACCTCTCCTTATGTAACCAATCTCCCAGCTCCACCAGCACCCCATGCCCCTTCTCATGGATGGCCTCCTTTCCGTGTTTGGGCCTGACTTCCCATTTTGACACTCCCCCTTCCATATACCTTCCTTACCACAGTTGAGCTCTGACACCCCCCTTTGCGTGGCTGCCCTCTTCATCCTACTTGGGCTCTGATGGGTCTCCCTGGGCCATTTTGCCATCCTGCTTCTTTGGTAATTGCACTGCCCAATCTGTTCCATCTCAAAATCCTATTAGTAAAATGTTGGAATTCCTGAATTAATCCTCCAAGCCTTATTTTTTTTTCTAACATTTCCTACCTTTCTGTTTTTTCATTCTCTATCAGAGAGTCCTCGATGCTGTCATCTAATCTAATGTTTTAAATTTTGGCTCAAGTGTTTAATTTCCCAGAGCTCTTCCATTTCTATAATTTTTCATCTTATAAAACCACTCAGCTCTTGTGTTATGGATGCAATATTTTCTTTATTTCTCAAAAATAACTTTCCATTTGTTTGTTTGGAATTTTTCTTCTGGTCCCTGTACCATCTGTTTCCTCCAGTCTCCTTCTGTTCATGCCTTTGTTTGATTGACTTTCATGCCTCCATGTTGGAATCACTCAAATATTCGTGGTCTTTTTTGTCATTCATATTTAATGTGGGACACTGACAAACTAATTGAAAGTCCTGGATGCATAAGTGGAGCTCATTGACTGGTAGGATTCCCTGTGGGCTGAGAGAAGCAAGTTGATTGCTTTTATTGAAGGATTCCCCAATGTCAGTATCTAGAGATCTTTATTTGGGGAGCACATACATGGCTGCCAACGTTTTGGAAACCATACTAAGGATGAGAACTGGGGGTCTCAGTGTTAAGGATTAAAAGTTTTATTTAAATTCTGATTCTCACCTAAGACTTCCAGTGTGTTTGGTGCACCCAAGACCAGGCATGTCCGGCTTCCTCTGGAGGAAGTAAGTACAGGTCTGCACCCAGTAGGTGAAGGGGTTTGGGGATCTGCCCACCCATTCACCTGGTCTTTCTACACCCCCTTATGTCAGTCCTGGAACTCCATCCTACCACCCCTGGGGGCTGAGCTGAGTTGCTACTGAGTGTTTTCCACTCTGAGTTCCTTCAGGTGGTGCCTCCCCATCTGCTTCTTATCATCCAAAACTGTTGATATCTGTTGTCTCTTGAGGTGTCCTGTCCTCTGTTGTTTTTATTGGCAAAGTCACACCTTTGCTGCTCCTTTGCTGACATTTCAGTGTAGTTTGGCAGGAGAAGAGATAGATGGATGTGGTCAATACCCCATGTTTAATCAGCAGTCTGGAAAGAGATGAGGGGAAATTCACCTTGCAAATAAGGACATGAGGGAGAATGGTCAAGACGGAGGAGAATGGCCTGCTGTCTGTGGGCCTTGCTCTCCCTGTTTCTATTTTCCCTGTTCTTCTGTACTTGGGCAGACTCTCCATATCCTAGCCCACACGTCATCTTTGTATTAGTCAGGAGGGCTGGGCTATGCTGCAGAAACAAATAGCCCCCAAATCTCAGGGTCTTAACACAGCAAAGGCCTGTTTCTCACTCATGTTATGTGTCCAGTTGGCCAAAAGTGAAACTGTCATTTTAACCAGTCAGCAATAAGGTTGAAGGTCTAGTCCATGATTATCAAGGTTAGGCAAACCACATGCCCACACCCAACTAAATGAGAGTGGACAAGTATTATCCTTCCACGTGTTTGGAAGAATGAGAATATCTATGAATAGCACTGAAGACTATCATGTCCCCAACAC
Organism: Neomonachus schauinslandi; assembly: GCF_002201575.2. Taxonomy (NCBI): domain Eukaryota; kingdom Metazoa; phylum Chordata; class Mammalia; order Carnivora; family Phocidae; genus Neomonachus; species Neomonachus schauinslandi. Next base: position 189,002,717 of record NC_058405.1, on the reverse strand, counting down.
CTGAGGGCAGAAGTTACATGCTACAAGAGTACTTTGTGCCAGTCACTGCTCTACACACTTGCCATATTGAATTGTAATTTTGGAGGTTCCCCCGAACTGAACTCCTTAAGGGCTGTGATGGAGTTAACCATGTCTCTAACTGCAGATCCCAGAACACAGGTCAGAACAGAGCAGGTGCACAATGTGTTGAAAGAATAAACTTTTTGGGGGGCACCTGGGTGGCTCAGGGATTTAAGTGTCTGCCTTCAGCTCAGGTCATGATCTCCAGGTCCTGAGATCGAGCCCCAGGTCCGGGCTCTCAGCTCAGCGGGGAGTCTGTTTCTCTCTCTCCCTCTGCCTCTCCCTCTGCTTGTGCTTTCTCTGTCTCTGTCTCTGTCTCAAATGAATAAATAAAATCTTTTAAAAAAATAAACTTTTTTTAAACAACTAAACTTTTTGCTTATCTGATATTTTTACAAGATATACCATAGCCTCAAATAAATTAGTCCTTCTTTTCCTGAATTTCCAGAAGGAATAGACATCATTTCTGAAATCATTAGGACTCCTGGAACCCAGAACAGCTAAGGAAATGATCATATGTGACTGGATAGATGATCAATAGAGTGGGGAAATGAAACATTAGCATCAGCAAACATGCTGTCAGCTTCCTAACTGCAGAACAGTAACAATACACCCAACAGGTGAGCAAGAAAGCTTCTGCCTCATGGGTGGAGTAAATGTCTCTTACATTGTGCCCACTTTATTTCCAGAAACACTTTGTGTGTGCTCTCTTTGGTTATTGGTATAGACACTTGCATGAATATTTATGCAAATACACACTTAATTTTATATTTTAATAAACCTTTGCCCTTGCCAAATATAAAAGCTAAATGTCCAATGCCTTAAAAAGTGTAAGAACGTTCCAGAGGTGTAAGATCTCCATAATTTTCCTTCTTGGTTTGCTATTTTTATAACCAGACATAGCAGATGGGGGTGATTAATGAATTCCATTAGCAATGGTAAATTTTTAACAAGGAAACCTCCCTTCCCTGAAATCCACTCCCTTAATCTTCTTATCAAATTAGTACCTTTATTTTCACAGCAAAAATGGTATTCCTCCCCAGTAGTTCATTTTCAGTTCAAGCCCTGGTGGGATTCTAATTTACTCCTTACCATTAGAACTCCAATACCACGTGATGCATCTGTCCTTATTTATCTGTGCCATATGCATTCATGGAGATAAAGAATTTCACATTTGTGTTACTGAATGTTTCCAATTCCTTGATTTGCTTGCATAGACCCTACAATAACATTTCCCTTTCCTCTGTACTTCTAAGTTGCTTTGCAGTACAAAGGCTGGATTCAGAAGGAGTGAATTCTAAATTACTCTCGCCACTGGACCAGAAGGCTTCTGATTCTGCCAGTCACAGGTCATGTGAGCAAGGCACTGAGCTGCTCTGGCTCCACAAGCTAGAAGTATTTTCTCCTGCACCTTAATCATTCATTCATTCATTCATTCATTCATTCATTCATTTCAGAGAGAGAGAGAGAGCTGCATGGGGTGGGGGTGGAAGGGGCAGAGGGAGAGAGGAAATTTCAAGCAGGCTCCAACCCCAGCATGGAGCTGGATGCGGGGCTGGATCTCACAACACTGAGATCATGACCTGAGCTGAAATCAAGAGTTAGACACTCAACCCAGTGAACCACCCAGGCGCCCCTCTCTAGCACTTCAAAATTACTATCAAAGCAATATATTGTACAAAGATGGGCAAATACACAAACTATGTTAAACCTGCCAAAAACTAGCCCATTTAACACTTCACATTTTGGTATATTTCTTTCTATTCATATATTCTCTCTCTCACTCTCTTTCTCTTCCTCCTCTCCTTTTTTTCCTCTCTGTATGTATTTGTGTTGTCGAATATATATATATATGATACACACACAAAAGAGGAGTTAAACTGTAATAGTGTTTTGAAATTCACTTTTTAAGCTTACTAATATATCACATTTTCCCATAAAATTGAATATTTTCTACATCAAAAACTAATGATGCACTGTATAGTGACTAATGTAACACAATAAAATAAAATAATTTAAAAAAGCATAAAAAAAGAAAAATCTATTTTAATGATTGGGTAATATTCATCATATAGTTGTAGCATATTTTGTTTAAATAAATTTGTCTATTATTGGGCATAAGAGGTCTCCTATATTTTACCTCTATCACTTAAGAAACAACATACTCCCTTCTTTGTAAATATTTTTGCACATCTCTGACCTTGGCTAAGGTTAATTTACTTAAAGTAGAATTACAATTTAAAGGGTCTGAATGTTTTCCAGGGTTTAGATGCCCTCCAGATAATCTACATTAATTTACGTTCTGCCAGCAGTAAAGGAGAGTGTCTGTTTCCTGAACTCTTGCCAATAAGGGGTCATGTCATTTTAATTACATTTTTGACAATTTGGTCTGCGTAAAAATGGTATTTCCTTGTTGTAATTTGCATTTCTTTAATTCCTAATATAGTTGGAGCTTTATTATTTTTCTCAAATACAAAGGTAATAAGCGATACTGTAAAAGGTGCAAACATTAAGATCTTTGAACTAAAATACTTTTTTTAACTATATCACAAGTTTGGTTTTGGGGTATTTTTAAATAGACTTTATTTTTTAGAGCAGTTTTAGGTTCACAGCAAAATTGAGTGGAAGGTGCGGAGATCTCCCATATGCTTCCTGCCCCCACACACGCACAGCCCCCCCCATGATCGACAACCCCCACCAGTGGGTACATCTGTTATAATTAATGAACCTGTTTGGGCACGTCATTATCACCCAGGACCCACAGTTTACGTTAGGGGTCACTCTTGGTGTTCTACGAGTTTGGACAAATGCATAATGACATATATTCACCATTCTAGTGACATACAGAGTAGAATACTCAACTTTTGGGTAAACATTTTCTATGATCTCACACTCCTAGATTAATCATGTTTAATAGCATGGCATATCCTTTTTCAGACATCTTTTTCTCCAAAATATACTGTCTGTGTTTTCTCTTTTGGACCTAAAGGGGTTTATTAAGACCATTTTTCCTAAACACACAAATTTCTCCCCAAGAGGAATGCTAGTGCCGGTTGTCAATACAGTAATTTTTATATTCAACTGCATTTTCTATTTTCGCTTCAGATGTTATTTCTTTTCAAAGATGTGATGTTATTCACACAGTTGACGTTTCTGTCTTCATCCTGTTCTACTCCATATGGGCCTGTTCAGATCTCTGTAGGATTCTATCATATAAAAATGGCATAATTCAGCCATTTTTCCACGTATGGGCATTTAAGTGTCTTCTAGTCTTCCCTTTTACGTAGTGGTGCTATGTGCCATAGTAAACATCTTCATACGTGAGGTTTTCTGAATGAGGGAAATGCAGGCATCTAGCACATGCCCATCATCAACTGTCTTCCAGAGAAATCGCCCTATTTACATTCCCACCCACCAAACACCACAGGACAGAAATGTCGTCTTTTCTCTACCTCTCCATCTTCACCAACACTGGCTACTGTCCTGTTTTTTGCTCATCAAACTTACTTCTTTAGCCTACCTGGAATTCATCATGGGCTATGGTGTCAGGTGTACATTTCACTCTATTTTCCCCATGTGGTGGATAATTGCAAGAGTAACATACTGCACCAGCTGGTCTTTCTGTCGATGTTTTGTCCCAGAGCTTTGGTAGAATCCGGTAGAGCAAATACACATGGATTGCCTTCCGAGTCCTTTGCTCTGTTTTCTTGGTCTATTTGCTCATGCCTGTGAACACATCACCCTGTTCTAATTATTCTAATGTTATGGTAACTACTCCTCATGGTCATCCCTCTTCAGAATGCCTTTTCTGTTCTTCTCTATTCTTAGCCCATGTGGAGTTTATGATAAAGCTAATGTCAAGTTTCATCGACAACCCCGTGGGATTTTGACTGAAGCTATATAGAATTCAAAAGTTAATTTAGAGGGAACTGATATCATCCCACTTGTGAACACAGAATGCATTTCCCCTGATTTAATTACTTGTAAACTGTGTTATAATTTTTTTCAATAAAAGTCATTCTCATCTCTTGTTAGATTTATTCCCAGATTCTTATGAGTTTTGCTGTGTTGTTGGCAGAAACTGTTATAATTACATTTTCTAATTCATGGTTGCTGGAAACCATAACTGTGTCTCTTTCTTTCTTCTTTCTTTCTTATCTCTTCATATTTTACTTGGTTTGGGGACTTTTGTGGAGGGGGCAAGGGAGTCTTTTTTCCTTGTCTTACTGTACTTGCCAGGGGTTCCAGTACAATATTAATCACGAAACAATGATCATAGACAACACTTTCTTGTTCTTCACTTCAAAATAAATGTTTCTAATGTTTCACCACTCAAATAGGATGATTTCTGTGTCATTGATGTCTTTTATTAAATTCAGAACGTTCCCTTTTTTTTATTAGTTTGCTAAGAGTTGTTATTCGATCATGTATGAGTATTAAATTTAATTAAATGTTTTTTCTCTGCATCTACTGAGATGACCATATGGTTTCTCCATAAATCTGGCAACAGAAGGAATTATGCTAATAAGTTTTCACATATTAAGTTATCCGTGCTCCCCACGCTTTTCAGGCGGAATGAAATACTTTCTATTCCTTTTGTGTGTCTCATTTTATGATCAATATGTTTTTCATCTTGTGAAAATTTAAGAGTCATATAATTTGTCCTGAGTTCTCCCAGGGACTAACTTTATAGCTTTAAATAACATGGACAGATAGCACTAAATATTTGTTCCTCAACCCCAGAAAGGAAATTTTAAAAATGAAATGATTTTCACCTCTCTCCTATGACCATCCCTTATATGTCCACTTGAGCCCACTCTGACCTCTTCCTTTTATTACCAAGTACAGGAAATTTAGTCTGTCTTTATCACTGATTATTTTAAAAATTTTACCCTGGAGTCTCTTCCTTCAAAATGTTGACTTTTACAGAGTTCACTACACATGTTTACCGCTGGTCCCATATTTAAATGCTCATCACCTTCCATGACACCTTTCCCTTGCGTGAGCTCTTTATTTTTAATCATTTCAAGTATGGCTTGCTACCTTTCCAGGAAGAGTTCATTGCATTTTTGATAACTTTTTGTTGACATGAAGAACAACCTCACTGGGTACAAAAGTGGGGGCTCACGGTTTCCCCTCTAAATGCCATGGAGTCTGCTTCTGTGACAGTTGTGTAGGTCAGAGTCTGGGTACAGGCATGTCACATCTTTCTTCTCCTCTAGGCTGACTGTATTTCTTCTGTCTGAATGCTTGTAGGGGTAGTCTTTCCCCATCTTTAGAGTTAACTCATTTTACCAGGATATATTTCAGGATGAATTTTCTCTATTCATATTTTCCAGGAATGTGATGTGGGCTTTCTAGCAGCAGATCAAGTGCCTCCTTCATGTTGGGAATGGTTCCTTCAATGACATCTCTGAATATGCTTCATTGCTTTGCTTGGTTGTGCTCCACATCAGAGATACCCACTGATGGTGTGTTGGACCTCCACTGCCTTTTTCTTTGATGGTATTAGTTTCAAGTTCATTCATCTCTTTGTTGTATCTTTATTCTGGGTGGATATCAGCTTCACAGCGAAAAATGTGGTGTGTGTCCGTTTTGACAGCAGATAAACCAGGGCTCAATTGTGGTTCTGCATTTACTTTCTCTTTGACCTTGGACAAGGCATTTAAATTTGCCAAGACAGGTCTCCGTCTATACGCTGAGAAGTACCTTGTCAGGAATTGTTGGATGTTTAGCATGACGTCTGGCCTCCACTTACTAGATGCCAGCAGAACTCCCTCCCCTAGTTATGACAACCAAAATAGTCTCCAGACATTGCCAAGTGTCCCCACTACTAGAGCATATGGCATTTTAAATAGCAATTCCACGTGCAGAATTTTATCCTAGATATTCTTACACATGTGCGTCAAGATAGTTGTAATACATAGCATTTTTGAAATAAAAGGTACAAAGTGGAAAAGCAGAAAAGCTTAAACATTCAGAAATAATGGATGGTGTTTGTATCAAAAGAAATATTACGCAGTAGTGGAGAGCTAAGAAGTACATTTATGTGTGCTGACATGACATGATTTTTTAAAAAATTATTATACTATTCTGCTCCTTCGGTAGATTATGTTGCTGTTTGTGAAGGAAATTTCTGGAAAGATACACAAAAATCTGGAAATGACAGACTGAGGGTCTGGATAGTTACAATAAGAGAGAAACTCAACTTTGTATACACTTTGGCATTAATTGAGTTTGTTTTATTACGTGCATTTATAATGCATGTAATTTCTTGGAATTAACAAAGTAAAACTAATGAAAAGTCACAATAGCAGAGACACAAAATCAATACTGAAGATACTGTCAAGGACATGAGGGACAGACTTCAGGATTTATACAAAATAAAATAGAAAAGAGGGGCCATTATGAATAAGACAGTAGAACAAATGTTAAAATATTCAAAATATTCAAAGATGCTCAAAAAACTTACTTGAAATATGAATACTCCTGAGTCCGTGAATCAGACAGGCACATGGCATTTCAGCCCATCTGTCCAGTGCAATGACTCAGTCTGTCCATGGTCCAGTGCTAGGCATTCCGATTTTTCTGGAAAAACTCAACATCGTAAATCCTGGAAAAGAGAGCTCTCATCACTTTCTTCCTCACAAATCCCTGGATGATTTGCAACTATTTTCCCGCATGCAATTTCCCATGTGCCCCGCTGTGAAACTCCAAAGTATCCTGTTGTAGCTTACTTAATATCACTTGGAATACATAGCCTAATTTAGGGTGATTTGTTTCTTCACACCTTGCAGCTTTTCTCTGAACCTTTCCAAAGATAAGCTATGTTATCTCATTTGTGCACAGTAGAGACTCTCTCTCCCAGCAGAAGAATGTATTTTCCTCTTACAGGTCCTACAATCCTTGTCAAATTCCTTCCACGCTATTCAAATGTTATTGTGTTTATAAAGGGAGTGTTCCTTCTGTTACATTTTCTAAATGCTTGTTTTTCGGGTAAGGGGAAGCCAGTGATTTTAAATCATTAATTTAAAAGCCAAGCAACTCCCTAAATTCTATCAATTCTAATAATTTCTTTAGTTGATTATTCTGTGTTACCAGATGTGCGATTATATTAACATGGAATGATCTCTTATCTAATTCCATTGGTTGATACTTGCAAAACAACATTATGAATATGAATAGTGGACACAGGCATCCTTTTCACTGCTCCGAATCTAATCTGAATGGTTTTACGTGGCACCATCAAGCATGACCATGATTCTTGTTGTGAGATTTTAAAGCCCATATTCCAGAACCACAGTGCATTCCTCTATGTAAGGGCTGTGGTTTAGCATGTGTGCATGCAAAATTTATTAAGGTAGCTTCGATTTTATCAGAAACGTTCGTTGGCATTTAATGGACTGATCGTGTTATTTTCTTCTTTGACTGTTGAATGTTGAATTAATTAATAGATTTTCATGCCTGGTTAGCTGTGGTTGATATGCTTGTTATTATTTTTTATTTTTTTTGAAGGTCTTATTTATTTATTTATTTGAGAGAGAGGGACAGTGAGCGAGAGAGAGAGAGCACAAACTGGGGGAGAGGCAGAAGCAGACTCCCCACTGAGCAGGGAGCCTGACTTGGGGCTCGATCCCAGGACCCTGTGAGCATGACCTGAGCCAAAGGCAGACGCTTAAAAGACTGAGCCACCCAAGCGCCCCAATATGTCGGTTTTTAAATCCTTGCAGAGGGAAGGCTATGCCTGCCCAGCATCAGGGTGCAGATGGATTCTAAAGTGAGTGTTTAGGTCCCAGACCAGTCCTTTCAAGGTAGAGGAAAGAGGAAATTTTTGACTTGCTTGCAGCTTTTCTCTGCCAAGGGGTGGGGAGCTGAGGCGCAAAGGCGGAACCAAGGAACTGGGAGCTCCTGGGTGCCTTGGGTGCTGCTACGTGCCTTCTCTGTGCATTGTAAAAGGTGCACACCTGCACACCTGCACACACACACCTGCACACACACACACACACACCTGCACGAACACACACACACACACCTGCACACCGTACGTTTATACGCCAAACCTCCATGGCCAAGGTTTGAAATGCAGGTAAGTTAACATAGAAACCTAGAAGGAGTCAAGGGTCATTGCCACGAGGCCCGGGCAAGCGGCTGGAGTGGAGAGCTAGATTCGGCCATTCCTTTTGCGACAAGGCTGGTCCTCGGGGAGTTGTCAGGGGATGGTTCCCCACAGTCCCGGAGCCTGCTCCAGGAACTCTGCAGCTTGGCATGTCCCCCAGCACGGAGCGCGCACAACCTCTCCCCTGTCCTGCTCAGAGATAGGGGTCCTCACTGCTCTTAACTGTCTCAGCGTCAGAGGTGAGTTCTCCCGGGCTGACAAGTCACCTAAATGCATCTTCACCGATAGGAAAGGGTTTGGCCAGTGTGGCTTCAATTCTCTGTCTCCCTGCACAGTGCAGAGGGACACCTGGGTTTTCTGTGCTTTCACTGTGGCCGTCTGAAGTTTCACATACATTACTGTCGTTTATCTTCATGTGTGCACATGGTTTGCAGGTAGAACTCTGGGGCTGCCAAGTGCTCAGAGGCTGGCCGTGGCCTCCTAACGTGTGGCTTGCGGCTGGGGCCACCCGGACCACCAGCTTTCCACCTGCAGGCCCGAGAGGAGAAGGAGCCGAGCCCACAGTAAAATGTAGACTGTCTAAGCTCCACCTTCGACTGACCTTTGTTACACCAGGTGGAAATGAGTAACAGACATCTTTCCACAGAACTGAGCTCTCTCTCTGTGGCGTGACTCTCAGGAAATAGGAGGGTTTCAGGGAAACCAGATCTAAAGGAGCGCCAAGAGCCCATAAAGAATAATTATAACCATGAGCCACAAGGAAGAGGAAATGGACTCAGGAGCCTGATAAATAGGATTTTATTAACTTATTAACCTCCCTGGCTGATCTAGGAAGCTAAAAGCCAGACCTCTCGGGTCAGCAGTGACGGGCACACGCCGGCACCCTGCAATCAGAGGGAGCCCAGAGGAGCATATTTACCACAAAAGAAGAAAATGCAGTCACAACAGTCTGCGCCTGCCACGTCTTTATTCCTGGGGGAACATTGGCTGGAATTATCTTGAAGTATGAAGCTAGTGATATTTCATCCCTAGTCATACTGGAGATAAAAGACCTGATTTGTTTTTTCAGTATAAAGCAGTATGAAGCAAAACGTATTTCCTCCTTTCATGGGAAGATTAATTTATGTTTTGGGAATATAATGTTGAGCCTGGAAATTGGCGATGTGTGACCATCCCCACCCACAGGCCGTTGCCAAGGCTCAGAGGAAGGCAGGGACCACATGGTGGGTCTCCAGACAAGTGGCCAAGCGGCTGTGGTCCCTCCCTCACCGTAACCTTCCCCCGACAGGGTCGTCCCAGGTGGGGGTGGGGCAAGGCCAGCCCTGGGGGAGTGGCCTTCAGCGGGCTCTCTCCTCGATGACTTCATGAGGCTGCAATTCCTTTAAACTCAATGGTCCTCTGAGCTGTTTGCTGCTCCAACAGGCAGAACATGGGCCCAGAAGCCAGTGTGGGCTGGGACGTTAAGGGCCCCTTAGGGAGGCTGGGGCAGCAGTGACCCTGCTAAAGGCCTGGTGGGTCTTCAAGCTCCAAACCTCCCTGTGGCTCTCCATCTCCCAGAGTCAATCCTCGGTCCTTACATGTGGTGACACCATGCCCCCATGGCCGACCATGCCCCCACCCTCTCCCTGCTCGTGGGCTTGTGTCAGGGCCTTTGTGGGAAATCCTCGGCTGCATTCCCACAGGGGGTTCAGGGGGTTGTGAACTGCAGGGGGTTCCCTCTTCCCCTTCAAGGTTTGTCCTTTACCTTGTCAACCGGGCCACCAGCAGCTGTGTGTTGGCACCTACTCCTCACTTGGCTCTATTTTTCCATAGCACATATCGCCTTGTGGCTTATGAGAATTGATTTACACTCCATCCATTTAATACTACGTTTATTATTTGCTCCCCCATAGACTGGAAGCACCATGAGGCCGGCGTGCTTCGTTTTCTCACGTATGTGTTCCAAGCCCCTAGAATCACAAATGGGCAAATAGAGCAAACTCTGAGGCACTGTGTGAGCCTCACGTGGCATGGTCCCATCAAGTGTGGCCTCGCCTGTGTGTGGTGTTTCTCCAGCCCCTTCCTCGCCAAGACAGAAACACAGGGGGCAGGTGGTGCGTGGGGGGGAAAACGGCTTTAAAAAATTGTCCCTTTACTGCCCCATCCCTGAAAGGATCCTGCGCCCCTCCAGAGGCAGGTAGGCGGTCTCTGCTGAACGTGCTGTCAGGGGCCCCCGAACGGTAGGTGGGCAGCCATGATTCATCAGTCGTGGCACCAGGCCCAGCAACAGAGAGCCAAGAGTAGTGTTCCTGCTGCCTTAAGTCCAAATTTCCTGGCTCAAATCAGGTTGTGCAGACCATGGCTATCGTTATAACACAGCTACCAGGATATAAATATTTGTAAAGTGTTTCATTCAAATCCTCCTTCCAAAGAAACGGGGTGAAGGGGGCAAGCACACGCCACTGGGTCTCAAGGACACCGTTGTTCTTCCCTTCCCGGGCCTTAATCAAGAGCCCTCTTGCCACGCACGAACGTCATTTTCTCTGCTTGTCTTTCTTTCTTAACTCGTCTGGGGAATGCATTTGCTTATTTTTGTCGTAGTTAGCAGGGAAGTGACATAAAGACAGAGGAATTTCAAGACTGAAAGGGAAACCCTATTCCAGAGAAGCTAACAAGTTCACGGCCGATGGGGCAGCCTGATTTCTCAGGAAGACTGGACCAAAGGGGAAAGCACAGCTCTGTCAAGCCAGGGACAGCCTCCGGCTGACATGACAGAAACCACACAGACTGTTGGCCCCACCGCAATCGGCATTAACCCTCGTGTGCCTAACGCTGAAAACCCAAGCCCAGGCTGTTTTCCAGCAAGGGTTTCTGGGAGTTGTGTGCTGCCAGGGGGCTGTGTTGCACGTGCCCTTGGAAGAGACTGCCCGTGGTCTCCCCTTTCTGCAGGGCGACAAAGTGCAATGCGGTGCAGCAAATGGGAAACTGTTGTTTCGTGAAATAGAAAATGTAAGAACCAGGAGATCTTTTCTATATCTGAAGCAAAACTCCCCACTTCAAGTCTGTTTTAAGACATTTGGTTTGAAAGTTTCAGAGAAAAATAAATCAAACGACCAGAATCCGGAGGCCTTCACAATAAATCCCATTGTTTTTCTTGGTAAATTAACACATTGGTAGGGCACCGTGTGGACCTCTTTTTAACATTATGTATCAAGATCCCTGAAAGAGTGCTTTTTGACTCCCAGTCTCACCTATAGAAATGTGCCCTGAAAAAAAAAATGTTTTTAAAGTGGTCTCAGGTCTGTTCGATGCCCTCTTTTTCGTAACGAGGAAGAAAATAAGAACAGTTTAAATAATGGTAGAATAATGGCCAAATCATTAATGGTACACCCATAATATGGAATATTATAAATCCATAAAAATCATATTCTCCTGTTCTCAAGGTCTCCAAAAGCATGACCTTTTTTTTTTTTTTTGGTCTAAAAAAAGACAAAAGAAAAATGCCAAAATGTTGCCGGAAGTGATATGTGAATTGTATGCTTAGAGACAATTTTTCCTATTTTATATTTTATCTCTTTCCCTTCTTTAAGGGATTCATATATTACTTTTATCCTTTGCAGAAGTAATGAATACCATCTTAAAATAAAGTAGGACATAGCCTTGGGGAATAAGCTGAGGTGGATGATGTGCACGGTTTTGTTAAATCTGGTATTGGGGGCACTGTCGACAAGTAACCACCAGCGTGCTGTGTACTTGGTTACCCATTGCCCCGCACTCATCCCCAGGGTCCGTGTGCCCTTCGGCTGAGTCAAAGTGCTTTGAACTTTGGTGGGACAAGGCCCAGGAAGACAACCTGCTCTTCTGGGAGAAGGAAGCGCCCTGGTGCCTGGATAGAACCCAGCCACCAGTGGCTTCCTCCTTATACCTTAGAGACCCAGAACCTTCTCCCCTCTTCCTCTTCCTTCCTGGGATTCCCTCTGGTCTCTTTCCTCCTACCCTGTCACAAGACCAACTATAAATCCAGCAGGGGCAAGAATGTGTCCTTAGGGCTTTGTGATGAAATAAAACCAATGGTATTTCACTTTCTGGCTCAGAGTTTACTTTCTGCAAGTAAAAATAATGCCTACAGATCCCTTTCTGGCTCCAGCAAACATAAACGATGTCTCTGAGAAACAACTGTTTGATTAATGCAGCCAATTCCAGCAAACAACTTAAAAATTCCATGGAGAAAATAAAAGCCAGTAAAAATGCCTGTGTGACTACATAGGCCAAGCCAGTGCTGGGGCTGGGCAGGCAACCGTGTTTCCACTGCTAGTGTTCTGCTCCCCAAATGTCTGGACACCTCCAGGCACAGTCCCGGTAAACAGGAAGCTGTTCATCATGCTAGGTAGAGTCCATTTCCTCATTTTGTTTTATTCATTGGTTTTGACAATGTTTATTGGCTAAGAAAATGAACATGCGTGGTAAGCAGCTTAAGCCCTGCAGCATAAAATACAACCCATGTGTTTTACACATTTATTGCAGATCTATTAAAATGCAGCTCTGAGTACATGGTGTCCATCAGGACAGCTCAAGCTGGGCAGTTGCCACTGGCCTCCCCAGCTGTGTCTCTTCACCAAATGCCCAGACTTCCCTCCACAGCTCCATCACCATCCAGGGCATGGGGGAGAGTGTGTGAGGAGGGGGCACCTCTTCTCAGAGCATCCCAATCACCTGATACAGGGGAGACACTATTCCACAGGCCGGTCATCTCCAGTAAAGAAATGTTGTAATCGATTGATTTCTGAGCTGCTGACTGGGTGTTGATTTGTTTATCGCTTTATTCATTGAACAAATATTTTATTAAGTGCCTTCTGCGTTAGGCTTATGAGCACGAGCAGCTGTAAGAGAGAACAAACTTGTGAGGGTGGTAAGAGAAAGAAACATGGGATCCTTTGGGGGAGGTCACTCATCATCAGTGGGAATCCATGGCCACATCCAGGCTACTGCCAAGAGGGGACTTGTTCTTTGCCAGGTACATTCCATTTCCTCATTTGGTTTTATTCACGGATTTGGAAAACGTTCACTGGGCAAGAAGTGGAAGCGTCGGGTGAGGTTTCAGCCTCAGAGAAGCCGGGGTGGCGGAAGAGGTGGTCAGAGGCAGGCAGCATTCCCAGCAGGCAGAGTGGCATCAGGCAAGGCCGGAAGTCAGGAGAGCATGGTGCTTTCAATGATCCATGAATAGAGGGCACAGCACAGGGTGCCTGGAGGGGAACAGAACCATCAGATGGGCTGGGTGTGGTGCCGAGTTTCTATCAAAAAGTCTTACATTGTTTGCTTTGTTTCCATGTGTACTGGCTTAGATCTGGTCTTCACCAGATCTCTTCAGGATGATCGTGACTGCTTAGCTCATAGCCCTGCCCCGTTCTCTCCATCCTCTAAATGTCCTCTGCACAGGACAAGAGCAGCTTCCCATGGTCCTAATGTTGAGGGGGACCATAGGGTGGGACAGTAATGCGTGCAAGCAAAGACAAGCAGATCCTGCATGTGGCGGTAGTAGAAGTCATTCCTCCTGACCAGATCGACATTTTCACGTTAAGCAGACATGAAATCCCCTGAGGCAACTCTGTCTTTGCTGTAAGTTCATCTTTATGCTGCCCACCTAGCCCTGTCATGGGCCAGAAACTATGGAGACAGGGAGTGAATGAAAGATGTCTCCACAGTCAATCATCAGAGCTGCCAGATCTCGACACAGTGGTCTTCTTTAGGAGCACCCAGTAGCAGAACTGCCCCATGGTGGAACATGCCCCATGATGGAACATGCTCCCTGCCTTTGTACCAGCAACCAAGACTAGGTGGGCCTTCCCCTCACCACACTGCCCACCTGCTGGCCTATCCCTTAAAGTGGGGACACAGAGGTATCTAGGACACCAGGACAACCATAGAGGGGACCCAGAGAGCACAGTCTGCAGCCCATAGGCCTATCTTCCACAATTCTAGTGGGTCAGGGCCTCAAGCTTCATGATCCCCAGATCACATCATCACCTGTCCCAGGGCCTATGGGACGCAAAGACTTTGGGAGTCTCAAAGCATTGTGTTTTCTAACAAACCTACTTCTCCAGGGCCCTTGGAGTCTCTAAGGGGCATTATGGCTGCTGATCTCCAACCTGGTCTCCTTCCCTCAGGAGCCTACCAGTCCTTGTGCCTCAGGTCCACCCCAGGGAGTCTGAGTCCCTGCCCATGGAGTGGGAGTCTGCTCGCCTCCAGCTGGAGTCCTTGAGGAATAGGTAACAACTGCCAAGGGTCATCTGCTGGAATCCAAGTCCCCATATTAGGCCTCATTGGAAGAGCAGACCAGAGGCCTGGCAAGATATATGCTTCCAAGGCCCTACTGTTTTGTTTGTTTGTTTGTTTATTTGTTTTTATGTATTTATTTATTTATTTAGAGCACATGAGCTGGGGAAGGGACAGAGGGAGAGGGAGAGAGAGAATCTCAAGCAGACTCCAGACTGAGCAGAGAGCCTGATGTGGAGCTCAATCTTACAAACCCCAGATCATGACCTGAGCTGAAATCACGAGTCAGTCACTTAACCGACTGAGCCACCCTGGTGCACCCCAAGGCCCTACTGTTTGAAACAGAAACTAGTCCTGGTTTGGGTGTTGTTTAACAAAATAATAAAAAATTATATAAAACTTTCCAAATAATTAAGGTAACAACAAAAAAGATAAATATGGTTTCTTTTTGCAAAATTTCTTAGGCTTCTATTAAGCCAGGGTCTAGCTCCCAGTATTTCCCAAACTTACTCAATCATGTGTCTTTTCCTCATGGAAATCCTGAATGGACTTTTCTTTTGCGGAATTCAAGTTGGGAAAAGATGAAGTGAATTATTAGATAAAGTGGGAACAGGACATCAGGAGGACAGCTGAGCCCAAAATGTTATCATAATTCTGGAAAAATTGGAAATAATCTTAATGTCCTCTGGATAAATAGATGAGATCATATTAAAATGCCACTCAAGATGCAGTCATGTAGCCCATATAGCATATAAACAATATAAAGAAATTAGATAAATTTTAAAAACAAGGCACAAAACTATGTGAACGATGATTATAATTACATATTAAAAATCAAATTTGGCTCCTGGCTATGGGGGACTAAAAACGTTGAGCCTCGTTCTCCTACTTTGACCAAATAAAACACTTGACAAGCTACATGAAACAACCATTTCAAAAATTGGAAAAGAGGAAGTGCAAGACTACGGTTCCCGAGATAAAGGAAACAAACAAGGTGGAAAATAAATTTCCTCAGCTTACCTCAAGGAAGCAAATTCTAACCTGTAGAGCAGAGAGGAGAATCCCAAATAGAGCAAGGCCATATCATTGAGTCAAAGGGGTAGAGATCAAAGTTTGGGGAAACTGAGGACCTTGCAAGGCAGAGTGCCAGAGGGGAGGAGCTATGAAAAGAAGGAGTTTCAGAAATCTTCATAAATGTCTCCTTAATTCTCTGAATAAGGACCATTCTGTACCTGCATAGTGAAACTCTGTGAGTCTGGATAAAGAAAAGCTTCCAGGGGCAAATAAGTTACCAGGAAGCTATAGGCCAAACAATCCCCAGAATCATTCAGACAGAGCCAGAAAGTTTTTGACTTGCTATATCCAGAGAGGAGAGACCTTGTGGAATGCACAGGGTCTTCAATAGAGACCCCAGAAGGGCCATGCTGTAGTAGTGGGCTAAACTAGCCCTAGAGGCAAGCCATTAAAAGGATTAAAAATACACCTCAAATACACCTCAAAAATAGCGAATTAATCCACAAGTAATTATCCATCATGACAAAGTCTAACAGTCTATAAAAAACAACCTAGCACTAAAAAGGTTGACAATGTCTGATATCTAAGAAAAATTGCTAGCCATCATAAGAGGCAGAAAGATGTAACACATACACTGAGAAAGCTCAGTCAGTACAAACAGAAACAGATATGAGCAAGATAGTAAACTCAGGAGGAAGGGACTCCATAACAGCTGAGATATATGTATATATGTATATATATATATATTTAATATGATTAAGGGCTGAAGGAAAACATGAATAAAAGGAGGTAAGAAAAGATACCAAAAAAGTGGAATTACTAAAGGTGAATAAAGATGAATCTCTTTAAAATATAGATTTTCACTGGATTGGATTAAGAGAATATTAAGGGGCGCCTGGGTGGCTCAGTTAGTTAAGTGTATGTCTTTGGCTCAGGTCATGATCTCAAGGTCCTGGGATTGAGCCCCACATCGGGCTCCCTGCTCAGTGGGGAGTCTGCTTCTCCCTCTCCCTCTGCCCCTCCCGACCCACCACTTGTGGTCTCTCTCTCAAATAAATAAATAAAATCTTAAAAAAAAAGAATATTAAGTATTGTAAAATATCAGTGCACATAAAGACATGACAACAGAAACTATCCAAAATAAAGCATATGAAGAAAAAAGAATGAAAAAGAATGACCAGACTCTGAGTGACCTTTTAGATAAAAGCAAGCCACCTAACAAATGTGTGATTAGAATCAGAAAAAAAGAGACAGGAGGGGTCAGAAATAATACTTGAAAAAATGGCTGGGGAATATTTCAAATTTGATGAAAACTATAACCCACAGATCCAAGTCATCCAACAAACACAAAGAAAACCATGCCAAAACCTATCATAGTAAAATTGGTGAAAATCAGTGACAAAGAGAAAATCTTAAATGTCTCTAAAAGAAAAAAGGCACATTACAAAGAAAGGAACAAAGACATCTTGTCAGAAACATTGTAACCCAAAAGAAAATTGGATTACTTATTTAAAAGGCTGAGAGGAAAAAAACAATTTAGAATTTTATAGACTTTACCTTAAAACTTTATCAGATAAACAAAAACAGAGAATTTATCACTAGCAGATCTTCACCAAAAAAAATGGGCCTGAGAACTTCATTCAAGAAATGTTAAAGGAGGGGCGCCTGGGTGGCTCAGTTGTTAAGTGTCTGCCTTCTGCTCAGGTCATGATCCAAGGGTCCTGGGGTCAAGCACCGCATCCGGCTCCCTGTTCAGGGAGCCTGCTTCTCCCTCTCCCACTGCCCTGCTTGTGTTCCCTCTCTCGCTGTCTCTCTCTCTCTGTCAAATAAATAAATAAAATCTTAAAAAAAAAAAAAAGAAATGTTAAAGAAAATTCTCCAGGCAAAAGAAAAATAATTTCAGATAGAAACTTGAATCTATAGAGGGATGAAGAGGACTAGAAATTATATATATGTACAAAAATATGAGACTTTCTTTTTAGTTTTTAAATTCTTTTCACCAACAATTTGATCATTTAAAGCAAAAAATAATGACATTGATTTGTGTAGTTTATAACACATATAGATAGCAAATGTGTGACAACAGAAAAAATATTATATTTCAGTGACATAATATTATTTGAAAATAAAGTCTGAAATATTAAAAATGTGTATTTTAAATCCTAGGGCAACTCTCCCCCGCCCCCCAAAAAAGAAAGAAAAATAGTGGTAAAGCTAATAAATAATAGTATATATAAAATGGAATCACAAAAAAATGCAAAATTAATTTTTAAAAAGACAGGTGAAGAGGAAAAAAGGGAACCTGTATCAGATTATTAAATAGAAAACAAATCAAAATATGTTACACCTAAACCAACACATAGCTATAAGTGCATTGAATGTAAATTATCTAAACCTGCATTGTTTTATATGGTAGTCACTAGCCACATGTGGCTATTTGAATTTAAATTTAATTAATTATAATAAAATTTTTAAAATGTCAGTCCTCATTCAATCTAGAAACATGTCCAGGGTTCAGTAGGCACAGGTGGCTAGTGGCTGCCATTTTGGGCAGTCTAGATAGAGAACATTTCCATCACCACCAACAGTTTGACAATGCTCATCTAAATATATGGACTGAAACACAAACTTTTCAGATGGGATGAAACAACATGGCCCACCTGTATGCTGTCTTCAAAAAACTCAACACAAAACAACAATGCAACAGCCATAAACATAAAGACATAGGTAGATTGAAGTAAAAGAATGGAAATAGAAAAGCTATTCATTGGCCACAAATCACAAAAGAGCTGGAAATGGAGACTTGACAATAGGGGATCCTACCAGGACTGGAGGGGGTCATTTCATATGATAAAGGACTCTCTTCATCATGATGACATATGATACTAACACACATGTACCTAATAACAGAACTTCAAAATAGATAAGTCAAAACTGACAGAACTTAAAAGAGAAATGGACATACTCATAGTTACATTTGGAGATTTAAAAACCTCTCTCTCAATAAGTGATAGAGCAAACAGAAAATTAATTGGGATGCCCTAGACTTGGGGAACACTATTACCCAAGTTGACCTGAATGATCTTTATAAAACACTACACGCCAAAACTGCAGAAAACATATACTATTCAGACGTACATCGAACATTCACCAAAATAGACAAAGTACTTGGTTATAAAATAAATCTCAGTAAATTTTAAAGCATTGAATTCATAGTGTTGTTGTGTGCTTTATTTTTTGTTTTAAATTGAAGTAAACAATAAATCAGTAACAGAGATGTATCTGGAACATCTCCAGATTATTGCCAATGAAACAAAACACTTCTAAAGAACACATAGGTCAGAGAAAAACTTACATTTCAAACTAAATGAAAATGAGACATAGCAAAATTTTTAGCGTACAGCTAAAGCAGTTACAGAGGAAATGCTTATGGAAATAATTAAAATCCATGACCTAATCTTCCAGTGTAGAAGCTGGAAAAAGAACAATCTGAACCTAAAGTAAGTGGAAGGGAAGAAACTTAAGAGTGGGTATCCAGGAAATATAAAACAGATACACAATAGAGAAAAATAATAGCACTAAGATCTGGCTTACTGAAAAGATTCAAGAATCCTGGTACAACTGATCAAGTAAAAATATATATATGTATATATAAATTCTCAATATCAGGAATCAAAGAGGGGACATCACTTTAGATCCAACAGATATTAGAAGGCCGATAAGAGAATATGTGATAATTGTATGACAAAAACACAGTAACTTAGATGAAAAAGAAATTCTATGAAAGGTACAAAATAACAAAATCCACAAAACGGATGCAACAAGAAATAGAAAAATCTCAGTAATCCTAGATCCAATAAAGGAACCAAATTCATAACTTCAGGTTTCTCCCAAAGGAAATACCAGGCCCATGTGATCCCACTGATGCATTCTCCGAAATATTTAAGGAAGAAATAATACCAATCCTACACAAATTCTTTCAGAAAATAGAGGGGGGAGGGAAACTTCCAGATTCATTTTATGAGGCCAGCATCAACCTTATGCCAAAACCCAACAAAAGTATTATAAGAAAAGACAACTACAGACACACCCCTTTTGAACATATACATGAAAGCCTTCATAGCGTATTAGGAAATAATATCCAGCAATACATACAAAAAATATCATTTCCAAGAGGGGTTTATTCCAGGAATACAAGAAAGTCAATCAACCATACTTGTTATATTAATAGAACAAAAGAGAAGGACCACATGATAATCTCAATAAATGTAGAAAAAGCATTCGGTATTAAACCCCACTCGTCTTTTAAAACTGTCAGCACACTGGGGATAAAATGAAATGCCCTCACCTTGATGAAGAGCATCTATAATCAATCTCTAGCTCACTGCATATAAAATGGTGAATCTGAATGCATTTTTTTCTCAGGTGGGAAAGGACGCAGAATACCCCCTCTCCACTTCCAGGGAATGTTGTACTGGAAGTCTCAGTCAGTGCAGTACAGCAAGATAAAAAAGAATTTAGAATAAGATGGAAGAAGAAAATGTCTGTAGAAAATCCTTCTCAGGGATCTACCAGAAAACCAAAAAAAAAAAAAAAAAAAAAAAAAGCTGATGGAAAAAGAAAATCCTCAGGGATCTACCAGAAAACAAAAACAACAACAACAACAACAAAAAAAGCTGATGGAAAAAAAAAAAAAGGAATGACTTGGGCCAGATGAAACAGCCTAAGATTGCCACACAATAGTCAACTGTATTTCTGCATACCAGCAACAAACAACTAAAAATTGGAAACTTAAAAATTGATTATTATAATAGCATCAAAAACACAAACACTTGGGAATAAAGTTAACAAGTTGCACATAGGGGTTGTACCACAAAAATTACAAAACACTGTTGAGAAATGAAAGAAGACTTACATAAATGGAGAAGATAATGTGTCGATGGATCCTAAGACTCTCTTGGGTTAAGATGTCTCTTCTCTTGGACTGCTCTATGGCTTTAAGACAATTCAAATCAAATTATCAGCAGGCTTGGCTTTGTACAAATCTATGGCTTATTTTAAAGTTTATTCGGAATTTCAAATGTCTCCTAATAGGCAAAAGAGTTTAGAAAAGGAGGAAGTTTGAGTATGTAGATACTTCTAGGAGGAGGGCAGATCAGCCAGGGTTTCTACACCTGCTGCTCTGGACATAAATGACTATCCTACTTTCTTACTGTAAAGTTGTCACCGAAACAAATTCACAACAACTCTTCTGGAGCATAGAAACAAATGGAATAATATTTCCTGAATCATTTTATAAAGCTTGTATCATCTAGATTCTAAAATCTGTGCACAAAAAATGGGATAAGGTCAATGTACACACACAGACTGAGTTCACTTACGTGAAACATGACATTAAAAATAATATCACTGAGAGTAAGCAGTGCAATTGAAGGATGGTACTACATCATTTAAGAGAGATTATTTTAATAATTTAGGAAGATTAAATATCAAGGAATCCATTTCTCCTATCTAAAAAAAGAAAGTTAACACTTGTTAGCAGTTAATGGGTATTAAAAAAAAAAATCTGTGAGTGACTCGCCAATGTCATTTTCAATGTCAATCAACTAACGCTCCAGCCCCAATGCAGCAAGTTAATGGCTGTGTCTATACTAGCTTTTCTGTTCTTACCTGAAGGGTCTGTTTATTTAAGCGGACTTTGTGGTTCTTAACCCATCAAAAGTGTTAGTTTAACAAAGAATACCAAACAATTAACCTCTGGTGGAAAAAAGGAAAGGATTAAAATAAGCAAAATTTATCACTTTGTCAGGTTCTGCAAACACCACCTTGATGAGCTAAAAGCCCCTAATAGAAGAACAGATGCCTATAAAGTATGTATCTCAATTATCGTCCTATGTGAATTTCTACCAAAATAGATTGGTGAATAGGGTGGTTGGTCTGCATGAAGCAACATGACAGATTTGATGGATGTCTTCTCCACTGGATTAGCTGGGCGTCTGATTTTGCCATCTTGAGAAAATAGCAGAGAACCCTCTGCACGCTCTTCAGGCTGGAGGGCTGGATGTCAGAAAGGAGGGGTGCAGGCAGGTCTGTGCGGGTCCCCCCCGCGAGCCAGCCGGCCCTGAGAGTTGCCCAACCCCGCGCTGGCCAGGGGCTCCTGGGGGAGGGAAAGGAAACCCAGGGGCTGTGTCCAAGGCCCCCCTCGGTCAGCTCTGACAACCCAGTGACCTCACAAGTTCTGCTCCTTGTAGACACATCGACGAAGCCAGACAGGGAGCTGCCTTCTTCCAGCCGGAGACTGCAAACCCGTGGACAGCAGGGCCAGGCCCCGCTCAAGACACATCATTACTCTGCACACCGTCGACATCTTCCCCACCAGGTGACTGGAAGACAGGATGAGATAAGGCTGGCAGGCTCGGTTTCCTTTCGGGCAACCTTGGCCTCCTTGATGAAGTGCAGGTGTCTGCCTGCTCCCTGCTACTCACTTGTTCTGTATCTGGAAGCATTTTAGCGGGGTAGGGAGAACCCTGCTTTGAGCTCTGAAACAACCACAGAATGTTCCTTCCAGGGACATTTGTCCCAGAATGAGCTTCCAGGGACAAATAGGAATGTTATGCCTTTTATAGATCCTGCTGAGAGTCCTTTCTCAAAATAATCCCTAAAATACAATGGTAGGAAGAAGCTTTATGTAACCCTCAGCTGGGCCCGGAGCCCGAGATGCCGTGTAGGGGTTCTCCACCACCAGATGGAAAGTCTCACTCGTAATGGATCACGTACACACCTTTTGAGTTTTCTCGTGGGGGTCTTCTGCCAAGTGAGTCCGGGGGCTCTCTCTCTGGCCTTGTTCCTCTTCTCCTTCCCCAGGATTCCAGGGATCTTTCTCACCCTCTCCATCGGGCTCTGTCTCAGAGGGTAATGGCAGACACTTGAAGCTTTAGCAACCCCAGCTTTTTCATGGGGCAGCAACTGTCAGACAACACCATCTCTTGTTCTTATTAGACCTTTCTCAGAGCTTACTAAAGTCAAGCAATACCTTACTATTCTCATGAAGTCTCTGGTTAATACAGTATTGCCGAAAAGCCTCTCCTTTCGAATGGTGTGGAAGGTAAGGAAACAGCAGAGGTGGGGACAGCCCATCCTGCCTGGTCTCCCCCCGTTAAAAGCACATACACATGGACTCCACGAGGATATCTGCAGCCCCCAAAGCCAGCAGGCATCCATGTGGCCTCCAGGTCCATCTCGCAGAATGCCCTCAGCTCAAGGACAATAGGCTCTACGGTTCTCCTGCTTTTCTTGCAGAGTCCTGATGTTTGAATTTTTTTTATCATAAAAGAAAAAGCCCTTGCATACCAGAGAAATCTGAAACCTGGCCTGACATCCTTGGGGGCAAGAGTGCATGGTAACAGGTTCAGAGGACAGAATGGGAGGTGAGGGCTGATCACAGGGGAGGACTTGTTTGTTTGAAGAGGCAGGAGACTTGCAGGAAGGGTCACTTTTTATGAGCTGTAAATACATTCCTGAGGCAACTCCTCCAGGTATCCAGAAAGTTCTCAGAAGAGGGGGGTGGGATTGAACTTCACTAATTAAAGGGTCTATCACCAGTGGCGGTCACCAATCTCCGCTCTGAGCTTGTTTACATAACCGGCCCTTTCAATTGCCAATTGGCCACATGTGGCCCCACTTGCTGAGTGCAGAGATGCGGAGGTTAGGTCCCTTAGCTGAGGCTCTGTGGAGGACACAGCCAGTCCCAGCTCCATTTGACAGATTTCAGAGGCAAGAAGAGTTGTCATGAAAAATACAGAGGGACCATGACCTAAGGTTAGGAGAGAGGAGGAAAAATCCCTGAAAACATTCCTTCTTTATATAAAACTGGTCCTTGATGTAGAACAGCACATTAGACTCCTTAGATTTGCAACAAAGCCTCAAGGGTCATGGTCAAGACTTTACAGAGCATTCAGGAGAAATAATAAAGCATGCGGAGTTACTCTTCAGGGCTGCTATCAACATTTCTGTCACAGTGACACGCATGTGTAGGAAAAGCCGGGCTCAAATTATTCGAAAATTTTACATACACATCTACCTATGAATAGATATTAGACAGAAAATTCCTGACTCGACAGGTAACCCTATGACACAAAACAAAATAGCCAAGAATAAAAATCAGCGCTCTGTCTACATACTTGAGAAATATAGAGCGTAATATTTCACTTTACAAGGAATGCAGAAATCAGCCTGTAGTTAAGGAGTTTTGCTTTTTGTGTCAATTCTAATATCATATTGTCAGCCTCAAGCGGTGAGACCTTTTATCCTTGCTCTGAACCAAACTAAAAATGTCTTTTCCTTTCCAATATCTTATTCCAACTAAGCAGTTTCTTATTTCCTGCTCATTGTGTGTGCGTGTGCACGTGTGTATGCATGCACACACATGGCTTTTCTAGGATCCTGTAATATTCTCCTCAATTCTAGCCAGACAGAATATATAAAATTCCCCTTCACATCCCAACAAGTATAGTAGGTGCTTAAGGATTAGGGACCACATGCATTAGTGAATTGATTTCAGAGGGCCCCAGAGCAATTTCATCCTTCAGACCACCTAGTCACTAGGATTATCGTCCCTCACAAAATGTAGATAACATGCACAGTGTGGGCACCTGTTTACCTTAGAATTGCCCTGGGCCTTGGATCTGATTTCACCATGGCCCACCACAGCTGCCAAGTGCCAAATGCTCACGGCCACCTCTGGCCACGGCCAGCCACCCAACATTAGCAAGAGGTGAAAGGTCCCATGTGTCTTGACTAATCTCAGGATGCGTGACTAGTCCAATGTTTTCTTTTTTATGCCCAGATCCCTATTTTGAAAAAAAATTTCACAACTGTGTCCACATACTCCTTTCTCATGATTTTGCTTCCTGTGTGTGGCTTTCAGAATAACTTTATGAGCACTGAGCAAGGCCTACTCACTTGGAAATGTCGATTCAGGAAGAAATCATCTACATTCTGGTGATCCTTGATGACCTCGATTCATTTACCCCAGGTCTTTTCCTTTTAAAAGCCAAAATAATATCAGCAACAACAACAAGAGCACACACCCTCTACTTGATTAATCTGGATTCAACAAGCCCCAGAAAATGTTGGAGTCCTTGTGTTTCCTGAGAGACGCCCCCGGTGCTCCCTCAAAAGCCCGAATCAGTGGGCTAACACTGGCCCACCTGCACACATAACCTGCATCTTAGCTCCCTAGCTACCCAGTTCTGATTTTGAGCTTCCTCCAAGAATCATAGCAACTGATTATAAAGTGTCACTTTGTGCAGAATGTTGAATCCAGATTAAATAGATTTATTATTGTTGGTACGGTTTTCAATAACAAGAGATTGAGGTAAGGGATGTAGGGTGAAGAGGAAGGTTAATAAACCTCAAGCAATTCTCCCTGCAAGTGAATGTGATAAGTTCTTTATATAGAATAGTGATTTGTTCTAACAACCCTATGGGAGGGGGTTCTCTCTTTAGCTCTGTTTTAGAGATTAGAAGGTTAAGAAAGTTGCCCAAATTTACCTAGACAGTAAGTGACATAGTAGGTGCCTGATGGCTCCTGTGTTCAAGCTTGATTCTGCTATAACTTGATGCCTTCTTAGAAGTAACCTATATTCCTCTCTAGGCAGCATGAGACCCGATATTGGATTCCAAGTGACAATCTGTTCAAGATGCATTTTCTTCCTCTTCATGGAAGGCTCTGACAGAGTTTTCTGGGGAACCTGCTGACCATGAGCTCCTCAAGGCAGGACTGTTTGCATTCCTAGAGCCTAGCATAACACTTGACACATAGTAGGAGTTCCAAAAATGTGTTGGAGGAGTGCATGCATGCACACACTCATGCATGAATGAACAAATATAGGAAAGCATAACACAGATGAGTGTGGGCTCTATTCTGGCCAGAGAGGCTTGTTCATTCCCATCACCCAAGATAACAGGATATTCAATGTGCTGGCTCACAATTACAGTAAATTGAAAGCAATCAGAGGGAAGAAATGTTTGCTGACCTCACCGTGTACACATCTAGGAGAGCTCCATTTATGCAGAACTGCCTGGAAGTTCCTGAGGTAACAGGAAGTAACCTGGGAAAGAAGACAGATGGGAGACAGGATGAGTCAGGGACATGGTCAGCCCTGCTCTGCTCTCCCTTCACCTCCTCTGCTGCTGAGGCCAGCAGCAGGGTATTTTCTTAAGCCCTCCTGACAACTGCTCTCAGTTTCTCCAGGACACCAGGCTCACCACACTGGCCACAGCAACTTGTTACACATAATGCCTGGAGCAGCATGCAAATAAATACCAAGAGAAAAAGGAAATGGTTTTGTCCTGGCTGTTCTGCAGTTGGTCTACAGAAAACAGGAAACAGTGCAATAGGGGTAGAGACATAGTGTGAATCACTAAACAATAATTAAGGATCAAGGGGTGAATACATCTAATATCCATAAAACCTGAGAAGGCTTTAGAGTTAGTTCCTAGACAGTCATAAAGAGCAAGCAAATAATGAAATAATATTGTGGGAAGAGGTAGTAAAGCGTCACTAGGTATTAAGATGAAGACAATTTAAAATGATATGTGGCATGTATTAAACCATGATGAAAAAACCATGCCCAGTTATAGTCTTCAAAATTGAAGGCCACTATTGTAAAAGTACCTTAAGGAGGAGCTAACAAAATGATCAAATGTTTGGAAAACTAGAAAAATGGGGGAATTGACTTTGTCCTTACTGAAAGGAGTTTAAGATTTAGAGCTTTTCAGACCGGCAAAAAGAATGCAGTTTGACAATTATTAATCAGTGTTTCCTCATCCTTTAGGGAACAGAAATTTAAAACAATGTTCTTAAATGTCTAGTACTTAGGTAGTGCTGTGGACATTAATTGTAATAGGCAGGCTTCAGGGTTCTTGCATATTTACCCAGGATAAGTCTCAGGATCCATGGACATCTGTCTGACAATCTCTTGTCATAGTAAAAGCAGGGGGGTTTGGGAGGCTCAGTGTTCTCTCTGTTGATTCCCCCAACATTGGGAGTCTTTGGTGTTTGTCTTATTTAACAAGACCCTGGTTTTCTTATACTGAGGATCACTGTCTTCTCACACTTCCTCAAAATCCTTAATGACACTCAACTAAGCATCTTCAGCGTGCAGCCAGGCCCTGGGAAGACTTCAAAGGTATGACTGCACTCTAATCAAAAAGTCACTGATCAACCCAAAGAATGTCCAGACCCTTTAGAATTCATGCCATTTTAGATATGACTGTTTAAGTCTGCACCGCGGCATCAAATGTTACCAAGGGAGTGGAAGAAGGGAAAATCTCTGCTACCATGAATGTTGTAACAAGAGGTTACTTGGATTGTCAGGGGTGGGGGTGGTTAAGAAATGTGATGTTCATGCTTAAACTATTAGTCAAAACGCTGTTACAAAAACAGATCATATCACCTATCTTCAAATTTGAAGTTATTTCTAGAGGGAAAACATCTAACTGTCTACATTACTTTCACAAATAAAATTGTCATTAAGTGGAAGTGGAAGGAGCTTGGAATGAGTTGGAAAGCAGTACGTTCTGATTTGCCAGTGAGCCTTTTCCCATCATTTATCCTGGAGAAAGCGTAATGCTTGTTTTCTTTTGCTACAGCTGTTTTGATGACTTGGCTCTCATGCGTTGATCCATGCCAGGGCTCATGTGTAAGAACTCACTCTTTATTCCAAGGAGATGGCAGAGAAGTTCAACAGGCAGCACAAAGGTACACGTTGCAAAAAAGGGTATGTGTCTCATAACAACTCCGAGACAGAGACGATTAAAAATGACAGGGAAGGGATGCCCCTGGATTTCAGAATGGCTGTTTCTGTACAAGAAGGTGGGTCCCCTCTGGTGGAACTGGGAGCAGAGAACAGAGAGCGGCACCCAAGAGAGAGTCAACACGAGTGGAAATGCAGGCGTTCCCACGTCAAAGGGAGCACACCTCCAACGCCTGCTTACTGAGGAAGAACAACATTTCCCACACCATCTCCCATTCGAAGCCAAAAGAAAGGCAGCTCCCAAGGCATGAGCCTCCCTGGGCCATTCTAAGGGAGGGCTCTCTCCAAAGCTTAACGGGGGGCGTCTGGGTGGCTCAGTCGGTTGAGTGTCTGACTTTAGCTCAAATCATGATCTTGGGGTCCTGAGATTAAGCCCTGTATCGGGGGTCCCTGCTCAGTGGGGAGTCTGCTTCTCCCTCTCCCTCTGCCCCCGCTCATGCTCTCTCTCTCAAATAAATATATAAAATCTCAAAAAAAAAAAAAAAGCTTAATGGGGGCCCAGTGAAGGTCCATGACACACAGGATGCCCACAAAGGAGAGCACAGATTTTCTCAGAGCTGCTGAGAATAAAAGTGGTCAAGCTTTATTTTGCCACCGCAGGCTCTGTCTCTCTGTTACCAGGTGCCCAGCGCCCTTGGGTTTTGACCTTGACATTCAACAGCGGGCTCCGAGCCACCGCTTGCGCTCTGCAGAACTGCTTTCACCTTCTTCAGTCACAAAGCCTTGTCCTGTCTTGTGACCAAGATTGCTGGGAATTGCTCAACACTGAGTCTACAGTTTGGAAGGAAACAGAAGGCACAACAACTGGCCAGTTTTCCCTTGACTCTGATCATAAAATCAAGTTCAAGAGTGGTGTCATTCCACACTCACTGGAATAATGAGGTAAGAAAATGAAACGGAAGGGGTGTCCTTCAAGTGCTCATTATCTGATGCAACTCACAAAGAAATGTTTAGGAAATTGGAAGTGTGTGGGGCAGTCACATGACGGGGGGACTGGAGTCAATATGGCCATTGTTACATGTTTTGGGGTCAACGTTTGGTGAGTAGGGGGATTTTAAAAGACACAAATTACTGTTCCTATTAGCAAGCGTTGAAATGAGGCCGGCTATCAAGTCTGTGTACAGTACCTCCATAAGGTGCATGGATCAGTGTTTTAATACTATTTACCACAGTATTGAAAATTAAGACCAAATGCCAGCAGACTATGCACATTCTTCTCTATGTGAACTCTTTCTAATAATCGTTAGTACGAGGTTGAATTTCAAGTCTACCTAGAGAGCTAGATGAAAAATGAACAACGTGATCTTTGAAGGATTTAGTTTCACCCAAGGTACTCTGATGTTTTCTTTGTCTCCACACAGTATCTCTGTCAATGTAATATGGATAGTGGTCAGGGAATGTCAGAAGCCACAAGATGCTTGAAAGCACATTTTCACTTCATCTGCCTTTCTGACACATTAGTTTAATTTCATCAGGGGGTTGAAGCTGATTTCCTGAAGCCATTTCCAGCGTCCTTGTGCAAAAAGTGAAAACCATTCCCATTCTTCCAAGACATGTGTTTGTTATTATGTAAAAATTCTCTTGTGCCATTCTGGCACTGACCTCACCACCCCACCATCACCGCCTCATGGATTGGCCTTAACCATTGTGTTTCAAATGCACTCATTTTCCAAGGCTTTCTGGGACAAGCATCAGCCCAGCACTCCCCAAAATGTAGGGAACTTTTCTACTCTGGGGTTCCATATCCCAGGCCTCACGCAGCTTTCTACCACGTGAGGGGGCTTGGAGGGGGTCACCGCATCACCACCAGGTGTCCTAACAGTCCAGGACATTGATCTCATTCTCCTTGAAAGAGGAGACCAAGGTCATCTCAGAGAGTGCAGTAGAACAGAACCATGAGGTGGGCCAGGGAACCTGGGGTACTTTTAGCAGAAAGCAGCCTACCTGGGTGTTGGGGTGCCTATGGTGGGGGCTTGGAGCCAGGCTGCCTGGGGTTGAGTCCTCTGCCTCTAATTCTGATACAGTCCATGGCCTCTAGCAAGTTATTTATCATCTTCCAAGCCCTCGGTGTTCCCATTATGAAACAAGCACCCATCTCATCGAGCTGATGTGGGGGTACAGTGAGCTAGAATATGTAATGCGCTAGGCAAAGGAGCTGGCACAGAAGAGGTGAGTAATAACTATTAGCTCTTACCATCTCTTGCCTGTCAAAAGCAAACCAACCAAATGTTTACCTCAAAGGCATTTGAGGGGTTAAAGGAGTTGAGGGGTGTAGAGTCATGGCTCATCTTGGGATGCTGAAAACATACAGTGAATGTTAACAATGGCAGTTCCTGCTAGTATTGGTATCTGCAGTACAGATGTGGTGGCCTTGGTCCTAGCTGGCCAGGTACCTTTCCTCATAGGAAGATCCAGGCATGATCCCATGGAGGCCTTGGATCCTCAGGAGATGGACAGATGTCTCAGGCTTCTGATGTGGACAGAGCCTCAGGGGAGACATCAGTCTAAGCCCACAGAACAGATGCACAGTGCACAGGGCCAGGCTTCTCATGGAAACTGCTGATGGGCCAAGGGAAGTCAAAGACATGTGTCCAATTACCCAGCTTGTTGCAGGTGTCCTCTTTCTAGTTGGAGAAATCAGATATCCTCTTTAGTTTTCCCTAACATTCTGTCAGAGTCAGGTCAGATTGAGCAAGCAGTGGTAGGCGCTTAGAAGAGAAAAGGTCAGAGTTTGATTGGGAACGGTGGTAGTTAAAGAAAGTAGGACCGACTGCCCACCAGTCATCCTTTTCCACGATGAATGTGGCTGGCCCAGATGCAGGGCCCAGGATGCATCTCAACCATGGTTTGACCAAAGCCCTGGGCCTCTGCCAAGTTCTAGTCCAAGGAGAGTGCAGAGAGGAGTTGAGCAGGGCCTCAAGGTTCACAGGGAGAGCATGGGCATAGTGTGTCCCATGTGGCACTCTGCCTATGACTGGGGCCCTCTTTCTTTCTGGAACCCCTCTGGGTCCATTTCTGTGCACCATGGTGGAGCCAGATCTATAGTCCTTCTCCTCGACTATGACAGTAGAGCCTCTCCTCAGGCTTGCCTGGGGAAGCGGGATCCACCTTCAAGGGACATCACTGCTTTATTGGCTACAGGAACAACCTCTGATTAATGCTGGAACTTAAACTTTAGGGTGGGGCCGGGTCTTCTTGGCCAGTAGCAAGTTATTGCTAACAATCAATTTGGAAACAAAACAGCTCAACCTCTAACTTTGAACATATTTAGCATGACCCTCATTTTACCTTTTTTTCTTTTTATTTCCCCCCTAAGAACTCTTGACTTTAATAAATAACTCTACATGAAGGGGATCTTAGAAAAGAAAGGAATCTGAATTTCTGATATCCAATAGTCTATTTTCTTTAGTATGTACTGAAGTTACTGAATGACAGAATGATTTCACAACTGTTCAAATCAGGCTAAAGAAAGGTGGGAAAAGATATTTCTGTCATTACAACAAGGCAGTTAAGTCAACAAATAGGGCATTGATATAAATATGTATATATATATAAATATATATTAAATATAAACCAAGATTTAATAATTTCCAGAACTGTAAGCTAGTTCATCCTTTTATTTAAAAAAGACAAAAATCCTTTTAAAATAGTTTTTTTAATGGCTAAAGTGCAATAACCATACTACAAAAGAGTGAGACAGTCCTACTGAACTGAAAAGGGCATCACAAACCTCCTCAGCTTTTCAGTAATGAGTCTTCTCCAAACACCTACTGCTGCATGATTACTTCCTTTTATTGTCATTTTACCATTTTTCAAAGTGAGATAATCCCCCAGTTCCTCAAGGAGCTTCTCAAATGCAGGCAGGTTCCTGCCCAAATGCAGATTCCCTTCTGCAAAACCCAAGGGTATAGGAGGAAGCAGTCATGAGATCAGGCTGAGACATCATATGGAGCACCTCAGACCCCGGGGCAGGTTTCAGGAGCCTGGAAACTGGGAGGTCCATAGGATACAGTGATTAGCCCTACTGAGGTATCCACAGTCTCCTCCATGTAGCAAAGTTCAGCCACCAGCTTCATGGACATGAAGAGCCAATCATGAAACCAGAGAGGGGACCCAGAGGCCAGGAAACGGGCAGACCAGTGAAGCAGAAACTGAGACAAAGCTGACTCAGAGTTCCCAGATGAGAGGTACCAACCATCAACTTGCCTTCTGCCTGGGAAGAGAGTTGTAACTGTTCATACTTGCACTGCAGCTCACAACCATGCCATGCGCTTAGTATCTTCGGGCTCTTTGATTCCTTTCCCTACTCCCTCCGATAACTCAGAAAATATGACTGTGCAGGGCAGCCATCACTCCCACATCAGATGATGATTTGTTTCAGCACCAGTTTGAAAAAATGGAAATAGTTTGCTTGCTTTAATAATGCTCCAAAGAATGCATGACTACAGGAAGCTCTTTGTGGGTTTGAAATTTGGGGTTCTGAATATTTGGGCACAGTCCTTGCCAATCCACAATACCCCTGGGACAATTTTTGGTGAGCCAATGCTTGAGTGAATCCAAAGTGAGGATGGATGGAGTGCCAGACCTGGGAGATCTCCCAGAGAGGGGCCCTGGACCACCAGTGGCATCATCCTCCAAAATGTCCTGCAGATGTTGGAATAACTGACTGACTGATGGACTGACTGACTGACTAAGGCTGAATGAAGAATAATGGGATGGAGGATGGAGAATAACTGGCTGTGCTTGAAGGGGGGATTTAAACCAGAGAAGAAGGCAGAACATCCCTTCCCGGCAAGGCCATTGCCACAGCCATGTGTTGGCTGTCAGTCTGTCCTAGCCTGTGAGATCGGAGGTGAGGTGAGGAAGAATGTACTGGACAGTGAGGGAACTCAGTCACCTGAGAGGTTCTTTCAAACCCTGGGAATCTATGACATGACAGTTGAAGAGGGTCATCAAGAACCCACCCACGTTGACGTTTCTCTGAGCTTAGCCCCTAGGACTCCACTCTCTTCTCTTGCAGACCCTTGGACTGAGTACTCCTGCCATGCCCCTGCTGTGCTCCCTGTCTGTGTCCTACGCTCAGTCTCACACTCTGGCTTCAGTTCTGTTTATTGCATGGTCTGAAATTTGATCTTTGTTCAAGACTCCTAGAAAAAGCTATCCCACTGTTTTGTAGGGATTTGCCTCTCAAGTTTAGTATCTATGTGAGTACCACTTTTCCCTCCCCCTGGGCATACCATCCTGACACACTTTCTCGGAGTCAAAGACATGATGTGTCTAGATGCCCACAGACGGGAGGTTTCTCCAGAGCACTCTACAAAACATCAAATACATTCTGGAGACTTCAAGAAAATGTGTGGCTTCTATTTTTACCTTTGGGTGGTCAGGGGAGAGATACTCTAGCTCATAACTGTGGGATATGCATTGGCCTCAGGGATTCAGACCAGGGTAGGGAAACATAGAGGAAGTGATCACCACCACCTCCTCCTTTGCTCGTGGAAGACATTTCCAATCGATCCCAGAACTCTTTCTCAACAAGCATGGATGTGGTCTCACGTCGCCGTTAGATTGGAGCTGACAATCGAGTGAATTTTTTGCTATCCTGGTTTTGTCCAGCCAGTTGTAATATGTGTTTTCAACAAAACTAAAGGATAATACAGAGTAAGGGGCAATGAGGCTTTTGTGGGACTTGCAGCAACACCCAGCAGGGACTGAGATAATCCAGCACATGGGGATCGCCCACTCCTGCCTTGGCTTGAAGCTTACTTGGATGTGAAAGGGGCTCTACCCCTCTATTCACCCTCTTGCCAGGTTTTCAGAAGATCCCTGCCAGACTGCCTGGCTCACCAAAGAATAGAGAGAGACTAATCATCTGGCCACACTTCTACTTCTTGGGGCTGCCTATACTTGAGTCTTTGTCCCTACCTCATGTCCCTAAAGGGATCTGTGCCCCTGATTAGGGTTCTGGTTGGGGGGTGCCATAGGGAAGAGTACTGGCTCTTGAGGGTCAGTGCTTTAACGAAAAGGGAAAATAGTTCTAACATTCTGGCAGCCAGGAAAATACCAGCCCTCCAATCTCCCCAAAGCAGCCTCCACGTCTTAATCCACCCACAAAGGGCCTCCACACGTGGGCTCCAAATGGCCCTCAGGCTCCGCCCCTTTGATGGGCCTGGGTATGAAAAGTGTCCATCAGGAAGGACTTGGGCTATAATGCCAGCTGTGTAATGATATGATTATTGGATTTCCCTTGACTCTGTCTAATCCCTAGAGAAATAAGAATAAATTGGGCGCAATTTAGTCAAGGGCACACCACACACTGTAATGAGGGTGTTGCTGATGCTCAGATGACCTTCATCATCCTCCCCGTGGGGAAAGAAGCAACCCCCATAGACAGAAGCCCACTGGCCTCTGTGCTTATCCACAGGCCCCGTGCCCACTCGGAGCTCCTGCCCATCTATACAAATAGCGGGGTGCTCTACTGGGACAGAGGCACCTAGAGGAACATCTCTGGGAAGGATG
Organism: Neomonachus schauinslandi; assembly: GCF_002201575.2. Taxonomy (NCBI): domain Eukaryota; kingdom Metazoa; phylum Chordata; class Mammalia; order Carnivora; family Phocidae; genus Neomonachus; species Neomonachus schauinslandi. The sequence goes on along the minus strand of NC_058405.1, from coordinate 188,968,937 downwards.
CTTCTTTGTGGTACAACTGCTGGTAGATTACCACCCCCAGAAACCGTGAGAAGGAAGGAATAAGTAAGAAAATTACCAAATATGTGTATACGAACAAATATGTTTGTGCACAAGGAGTCTTTAGGCAAAAATATGTGTTCCTTACAATGAAATGTGATATAAAATTATAATAGAAATCCTGTGTTATAACCAAGTAAAAGAAACTATCCAAATAAAAAATTCCCTAAAGCCTGACCCTATACTGTTAGTCTGGATGGGAAAGGCTTAATGGGAATGTTTAAATCATGTCGAAATTATAAGCCTATAAGATAGGGTGAGTTGCCAACACCCAAAGAACAAAGAATCCAATCAAGAAATGGGCAGAAGACATGAACAGACATTTTTCCAAAGAAGACATCCAAATGGCCAACAGACACATGAAAAAGTGCTCAATATCGCTCGGCATCAGGGAAATCCAAATCAAAACCTCAATGAGATACCACCTCACACCAGTCAGAATGGCTAAAATTAACAAGTCAGGAAAGGACAGATGTTGGCGGGGATGCGGAGAAAGGGGAACCCTCCTACACTGTTGGTGGGAATGCAAGCTGGTGCAGCCACTCTGGAAAACTGTATGGAGGTTCCTCAAAAAGTTGAAAATAGAGCTACCATATGATCCAGCAATTGCACTACTGGGTATTTACCCCAAAGATACAAAAGTAGGGATCCGAAGGGGTACGTGCACCCCGATGTTTATAGCAGCAATGTCCACAATAGCCAAACTGTGGAAAGAGCCAAGATGTCCATCAACAGATGAATGGATAAAGAAGATGTGGTATATATATACAATGGAATATTATGCAGCCATCAAAAGGAATGAGATCTTGCCATTTGCAACGACATGGATGGAACTGGAGGGTATTATGTTGAGTGAAATAAGTCAAACAGAGAAAGACATGTATCATATGATCTCACTGATATGAGGAATTCTTAATTGTAGGAAACAAACCGAGGGTTGGTGGAGTGGGGGGTGGGGTGGGAAGGATGGGGTGACTGGGTGATAGACACTGGGGAGGGTATGTGCTCTGGTAAGCGCTGTGAATTGTGCAAGACTGTTGAATCTCAGATCTGTACCTCTGAAACAAATAATGCAATATATGTTAAGAAAAAAAAAAAGAAGAAGAAGAAGAAGGTAGCGGGAGGGGAAGAATGAAGGGGGGGAAATAGGAGGGGTAGACGAACCATGAGAGACGATGGACTCTGAAAAACAAACAGGGTTCTAGAGGGGAGGGGGGTGGGAGGATGGGTTAGCCTGGTGGTGGGTATTGAGGAGGGCACATTCTGCATGGAGCACTGGGTGTTATGCACAAACAATGAATCATGGAACACTTCATCTAAAACTAATGATGTAATGTATGGGGATTAACATAAGAATAAAAAAAAGAAGAAGAAGAACAAATATGGATTAAAAGAGACTTAAGAGACACATCAAATAAAAAAAAAAAGATAGGGTGAGTTGCAAGTGAGGGTTCTCATATTTGTTTCTCTGTCGAACACCTTGAAGATAAATCTCTGTGATGTGACTCATGATAAGAAATATCTATTTGTTCTTCACCCTGAATCTGGGCCCAGAGCTCCTAAAATCCTTGGAATTTCCCAAGTGAAAAGAGTGATTAAAGTGTCTTTTGTCATGTTAATGAGGCGACTTTTGGAAAGCATCTAGATCACTTAAGGATGGGAGGGGAGAGGCTTTGGGATTGAGTTCAATAGCGAAGGACCAGTTATTGAATCAGTTGTCCTTGTGTAATGAAACCTCCACAAAACCCAAAGGTCAGGGTTCAGAGAGCTTCCAGGTTAGTGAACACGTGGAAATGTGGAGGAAGCTGTACATTCAGAGAGCATGGACACTCCACATCCCTTCCGCACACATTCTTCTATGCATCTCCTCCATCTGCCTATTCCAGACTTATATCCTTCTCTAATAAACCAGTGATCCACTAAGTAAAATTTTCTCTGAGTTCTGTGAGCTGCTCCATTGAGCTCCTCAGTTCAATTCATTGAACCTGAGGACGGGTCTTGGGAACCTCTGATCTATAGCCGGTTGGTCCGAAGCACAGGGTCTCAGTTACTGAGTTCTGAAGTGGGGTAGAAGGGCCAGTCTGGCGGGACTGAGCACTTACCTGAGGGATCCCATGCTGTCTCCAGGTAGATGGTGTCAGAGCTGAGTTAAATGCAGGACACCCAGCTGGTGGCATTGGAAAACCCCACACGGGAGCTGGTGTCAGAATCAGTGCCTTCCAGCCCCTCTGATCTTTGTTATCAAGAGGAAAACAAAAGGAATTCGGTAGACTTGCATTCCTAAGAATCAGTAGCCTTCTTTTTCTTTCCCTTGGGGTTCAGGAGCCAACAGATGTTACCCAGAGGACTTCCTTACACACCTTTATACTTGGTTGGCCTCAGAGACAGAGAACAAGACACGGCATCTTTTGTAGATTTGCCACGAGTTCATAGATCTGATCTTCAAAACAAACCCCTTCCGGATGAGGACCTAAGAGAGCATCAGTGGCGGCTCGGTATCTCAGAGCTGGAGAAGCCCCTCTTGCCAAGCGGGCACATGGGCCTGGTGCCAACATCTCTCCATCGAAAACCATCTCTGCAGGGCACTTACAACAGGAAGTTTCCTCTTGTTTGTTTTGGTTTTCTGTGCTTGCACTATTGAAAATATAAGCTCTTTTGGCATTTAAAGCCTTTTGCAAGAATACACAGAATGGCGATTTTGATTAATAACAGTAAGAATAATTATGCAAGTGTCAGGGCCTGCAGGAGGAAGAAGCACTGTGTGTGAAGAGCCCAGGTCTGAGGACACACAGGGCAGCTCGACAACGAGCCATTCAGTGAGGCTGGAACCCAAAGTGCCCAGGAAGTGGGAGCGAGGTGAGGCCAGCGGGCACCTGGTCTGCCCTGCACAATAATAATGAGATGCATTTTAGGAAGCATCTAGCCCACATATCATTTCATTTAATCTCTCTGACATTGCTAGGAATTAGGTATCCTCATTCTCTTTTTGCAGATAAGAAGTGAAGCTCAGGAAGATGATAGTCTTATTTAAGATCCTATGATGAGCATGAGGGGGATCTTGGGATCTAAAGCAGATCTGTCTGGCTGGCTTCTCAGTCCATGAACTTTCATATATAGATATGCATGGGAAAATTAATGCATGCACTCGTGGTGGTTTTAAAGTATATCTGTGAATTCTTTGACACTCCTTCCTTTAAGAGGTAAAGCTTAGCTCTCTACCCCTTGAACGTGTACAGGGCTTAGTGATGTTCTTCTATGGAATAGAATATGGCAGAGATGACAATATGTTACCTCCAAGCCTTGGTCCTAAAAGACGTTGCAGTTTTCTCAGATTACTCACTCTGGGGGAAGCCAGCAGCCATGTCATGAAGATATGTTGGCAACCTGTGGAAAGATCCATGTGCAAAGGAGCTGAGGCACGGGCCGTGTGAGTAAGCTTGGAGGTGGGTCATCTAGCCCCGTTTGAGCCTTCAGATGACTGTGTCCCGAGCCAACATCTTGACGGCAACCTTGATCCACAACATCCCTGCTCAGTCGCTCTAAGATTCCTGATGCACAGAAACTGTGAGATAATAAATGTGTTAAGAAATTCAGTTTGGGGGCAGTTGGTACAGAGCGATAGAAAACTAATACAGCATGATTTACAAACTCAGGAAATATAGATGCATAGGAAGTAAGAAATGTAGCCTCTCTTCCTTTGTCTTCGCCTGCATCCCCCACACAGACAGCCAGCTAGTGGTCTGGAATATACCCTTCCAGTGCATTTTGCCTCCAGTAAAGGGCTTATGAACTAAATAAGGCTGTGGAAGTTTGCAGAAGCCACCGAGTACCTGAGAGAGAGGAGAGATCATGAGTAGGCTTGCACTGTAGAAAGATCACCCAGTATTTGCAGAAGCAGAGAGTAAAGTGGGTAAGACAGGAGGCAGCCTCAGTGCCGGAGAAGGGGAATGAGAGGTGGGGGATGGATGGGAAGATGCGGGACCACAAAGGCAAAGTCTAGAAATGCTCAGAGGTAGAACTCACAAGACCTACCCCCTTCCTCCAACCTCTTCACACACCAAGGTCAGGCATAGGGAGTGTTCAGGAATCATTTGCTCATTTGAATGAGTCTGACTTCAGTGAAGATGGACACTAATCCACATAACCACTGAATTTTAGAGATGTGCAGACCAGAGAAGTTAGAGGAGAGCCCCAAGGTCTACAGAAGAATCATGCAGACGTCAGCCCTGACGCCCACACCACTGTTCCAGATGCACAGAGCTAACGATAGGCATTCATCAGCACTCAGTGTCTGCCAGGTTCTGTGCTAAGAGCCCCATGGACATTGCACATTTTCTCAACATTCCTGTATAATAAATACCTTCATGATCTTCATTTTACAAACGAGAACAGGGGTCCGCAAACTGTGGGCCAAATCTGGCGGCTGCCTGTTTGGGTAAATAGTGCTTTTTGGGAATGAAGCCACACCCGCTGTTCGATATCTTGTCTACGGCTGCTCTTGCAGCAGAGCGGCCAGGGGCAGTAGCTGCTATCGAGACCCGACGGCCAAAAATCTTTGCTCTCTGGTCCTTACCAAGAGAAGTGTGTTGACCGCTGATGCAGACCCCACATCGGGAAGTGGAGCAGCATTTGCTCGGAGCCAGCGAGCAGAGTGGTGCAGCCGATTGCAACTGGGGTTGGGTCTGACTTTAGAGTCCTTTAGAGTCTAGTGCTGCTGAATGCACTCAGGAGGGGTGACCGCCCGGTCCACGTCTTAGAGCAGCACAGAGCAGCTCAGAGAAGCTGCAATTTGAGGTCGGTAGAGGCTCCCGGAGTGTCTGAAGAAGGCCAGGGAGGGTGGGGGTGCACACTTATGTCGCGGCAGCCTGGCAGGGGGGCCTTGGGAGACTCCGTGTGCTTGTGCTCTGCATACCTGCCTGCAGTGGAGAGGTGGGCTCTGCGTCTCCAACTGGAGCGGACCCCCTGGGAAGGGAATGCATCTGAGCTGCTGGCTGTGCTCGGGGAAGCCGTCCTCGTCCTCAGCAGACCCGGCTGCCCAGACACCAGCACAGACGATCTCCTGTGCTTTTGGTGCTCCCGTTTGCACTCTCTTTCCTTAGGCAATTTCTGTTGCTATGTCTAAACTCTCACTCTCTTGGTGCATGGGTTTTTTTAAGCCTGCCTTTGATGGGGTTCAGGCTGGCTGGGCCAAGCCCAGAGGTGGACCAAAGGGAGCACAGTAGAGAGGAACAGAGTACAAGGAGAAGATGCAGCCATGCTCGCCTTGCACATGTTGAGCATAAAAACGAGGCAGGTAGGAGACAAGGCCCATGCTGGCCCTCTACCAAGAGGCCAGAGCCATGAAAGATCCGGTAGTAGATACCAGTTTGGAGTGGGGGGCTGCCAGCAAGAGCAGCTTTGTCTAGACACCCTGGATCTGCCCTCTGTGCCCCATGCGCTACTCTGTCCTCATACGGCTTGTTCTGTCTATTGCGTGGACCACTAGGCAACGGGGCATTGGCATAGATACTAGAAAAGAGCATTGTCAGTCTGGGTCTGCTCAGGCAAGGGGGCTATCCTGGCCCTTGCCCCACCAAGCAGAGCGGTGGGTGCCTGGCGTGTGTGCCTGTGAATGTCAGTCTCACAGCCTCCCCTCCCACCTTTAGATTCTTCTGCCTCTGAGCTGAAAGGGTCTGGTCTCCAGGAGTTCCAGTGCATCATCCTGGGGCAGGGGAGCTGGTCCTCTAACAATTCAGTCAAGAGTTAGTACTTCAGCGGGCATGGCAGGATGTGATTCAGGGGGGTGGGGAGGCACGGGAACTCCGTTCATCCAACATTTATGAAGCTCCCACACTGTGCCCAATCTAGTGGTAGGGGATAGAAATGCAAGATGAGCTAGATATGGACTCTGCCCCAAGGAGCTTACGTTCTAGTAAGACCTATACACAGGACAAGGAGATCCAGAATGGCATGATATGATAGAATAATGCCTCCTCCTAAAGAAGTCCATGTCTTAATCCTCCCCCCACCCCCGTGGCTAAGTCACCCCATATGGCCGAAGGCAGATGTGATGAAGTTAAAGACCTCGGGTTAGGGAGATTATCCTGGATGATGCAGCTGAAGCCAATGTGCCTACAGGAATCCTCCTAAGGGAGGCAGGAGGGTCAGAGCCTGAGGAGATGTGACTATGGAAGCAGAGGTCATAGCGACCAGATGTGAAAAGGACTCACTCAGTCCACCATGCTGGCTTTGCAGGTGGAGGAGGGCACACGAGTCAAGGGATGTAGGCAGCTTCTAGAAGCTAAAAAGGAGGGGTATGTATTCTCCCCTAGAGCCTCTGGAAAAGAATGCAATCCTGTGGACACCTTGGTTTTAGCCCAGGGAGACTCATGTGGACTTCTGGTTGCCAGAACTGCAAAATAATAAAGAAATAAAATATAGTAGTTTGTTAGAGCAGCAATAGGACACTAATACGGATCTCAGGCGGGCACGGCAGTGTGCCTGGGGGCTGTGGGAGCATGGAGGGGCAACGTCAGCTCAGGTTCCAGGGAATCTTCCTGGAAAAGCTGCCCACGTTGAGTTTTGAAGGGTGAATAGGAGCTGGAGAGGCCCAGAGAGAGGCCATTCCAAGCAGACAGAAGAAAGGAGTAGGAGCGCCATGAGGTAAATGAGGGGACCTGGCCCCCCAATTCTGTGTCAATAAAGCAGGAGGGTGAAGGAAGGAGAAAGGATGAAGCTGAGGAAGCGTGTGGGGAGCCTGTCCACGCAGGCCTTTTAGGAAGCACAGGTGAGGAAGTTGGTCACATTAACAGGGATTATGCTTGCCTTTCAAAGGCACACATCAGAAATACATGCTTTAATTATATCTGCCAACAACTGGCTTAATTATCATCGCTGGCTCTCAACTAGGTATTGAGCCCATCACGTCATTCAAAGAAAAAAAGAAAAATCTACTGTCTGTCCAGTCAACCCATGAACCATACATATCAAATTATCATTCTGACTTTTTAAAATAGGGAAGTGAGGGGTGCCTGGGTGGCTCAGTCGTTGAGCGTCTGCCTTCGGCTCAGGTCATGATCCCAGGATCCTGGGATCGAGCCCTGCATCGGGCTGGCTCCCTGCTCCGCGGGAAGCCTGCTTCTCCCTCTCCCACTCCCCCTGCTTGTGTTCCCTCTCTCACTGTATCTCTCTCTGTCAAATAAATAAAATCTTTAAAAATAAATAAATAAATAAATAATAAAATAGGGAAGTGGATGGAATCAAGCCATCGTGTTATCTTGTAAGCATGGTGGCCCCAATTTTCTGGACCATATTGGAAAAACCCCAAATCCTGGGAAAGCCCGGATAAGAGCCCCCCACCCGTCCGAGGAGCCGCTTGCTAATTTTGTAAGGACAGGATGATTCTTATAAAACACAGAGCAGTCACACCTGTCTTGGATACAGCAGAGGCTCTGACCTGACCCCACCTCTGCCATGTATGGCCAGGGGGGCTTCGGGCAAGCCACGTAACCGTCTGACCTCAGTTTCCCCATCTAAAGAGTCAGGTTGATAAACACCAAGGTCGTTGCACTCTGAATGTTAAATAAAATAATAAATGTAAATAAAGAGTGCCCCCTGTAGCCTGAACACTCCGTGCTCTGCTCCTCAAGGTGTAGTTGATGGGAAAATAAGCCCCGTTGTCAGCCCCAGGCATCGCGAACACCACAGTGGGCTGGGCCGAAGCAGATGCCGAGGGACCCCCGGGTTGCGACCCACTGGGACTGCCGGGCTCCTTCCAAATGGAGAGACCCGCCTCGTCTGCATCTGTGCAGCAGGCAGGGCTGAGCTAAGACATGATGAGCAAGTAAATTCCCAAACAAACCCAGATTCCCATGGAAGAGAATTGAAAAAGGTCAGGGGGTTTGGGCTTCTTCAGCTGCTGTTCCCGCCCTGGGCTGTGCCCGGGATGCTTTTCCTGTGCACTCGGCTCCTTTTGACCCTCTCCCGGCGTCCTTGGCAGGCCTGCTTCGCTGGGCTTAAGTGTGATCTTCCCTGACGCCAGGGTCATTTGAGATGTCACCATGGAGATTGCCAGACCTCCCCAGAGCTGACTCTTTCTGTTCTCATTTCCAGGCCATTAGCATCCACCCTGGACACACGCACATTCACAAGAACTCCCCTCCTTTAGGTTTCTTTAGAATATATTTAGCAGATCTATTTTATTTCATGGGTGAGCATTGCCGAGCAGAGCCGTCTCCACGATGCCAGAAGGGTAAGAACGATTCAAACTGGTCACTTAGCGTCGGCTGCCCCTGACTCCCAGTTAGTCTAAGGTCATGGAGGCCATCTGCAAATTCCTGGACGCAGAGGAACATCAGGCCTGCCACTTCGATAACCGTTGCCTCTGTCCCCCCTCCCGGTCTGCGGACTGTTTTTACTTTCTATTTACATCTGTGCAGCTTTACGCTTACTAAAACCCACGGCTGGTCTAGCTGACCCCTCTAATGAACATCCTGTTTCTCTTTTCCCACTCACTGCAAAGCTTCATGTTCTTATTTTCACGAGACCATCATTTTTTAGAGAGTCTGGACTGTGCACCAGGCAGGGTGCTAGGTGTGGGAGTGCGCAGTGACGGAAACAAAGCTCCTGCCCTGGGGATGCTCACGGCCAGGTAGGGGAGACAGGCCACTGGTAAGCAGGTGATAAGGTACTATGGTGGGTGCCACACACAGGCAAAGAACCCAAAGTTCTATGGGGTAAGAGGCATCACGGAAGGCTTCCCAGAGGAGGTGATAGTCCGTTTCATCTTGACCGTGTGGACTCGGAAGCTCCTGTGAAACGCCCAGGTATAGATGTCCAAGAGGCAGGTCCACGTAGCTGGAAGTTCAGGAACGGGATCTGAGTGGAGCGCTCCCCTGGCGTGTTGTCAACCCCCTGAAATCCACAGATGGAGCTCTCCCTCTGTCACCATGTCTCTCTCCATAGTCGTGCGTGATCTCCTTTCTTTTGAATCCCCTTTGAAGCCTTTCTCCGTATACGTCCCCTTGGCCATCTGAAGCTTCTGACATTTCCCCTGCCCGGTCCCTGTGTCCTAACCTCCTCCCTGGTCAGCAGCTCTGGTGCAGCCCTCCTGGTGGTTCCTCTCCTCTGTCTCCAACCACCTCATCTCTGCACTTCGCTTACTCCGTTCCCCCTTCCCTCTGGCCCATTGATCAATAAAATAGACAAAGGTCCATTAAGCTTTTACATGTGAGAAACTTGGGCTGGAGTGGGACAAAGGTCCGGGTGGTGGGACGGGGAGAATCAGGGCAGTGCCAACATGGCTAAGGCCTGGCCAGGAACTAAGGAGCTTGCCATTTACTGGCCAGGTGAGATGAGCACGAGTGAGAAGGAAGCAAGGAACTGAAGGCAATGTGGAAAACATGAAAAGAGAGGGTCATGTGTAGAGTACAAGGGGTTTCCGAACAGGGAGAGGCCTTTTCTGGTAGTGAGGGGACAGGAAGACTTCTTTCAGGAGAAGACTTTCATCTCTGGGGATAGTGGGCATCACACTTCCTTTATGTCCCTTGTGGGCCTCTGTTATTACACTTGTCACTGGGGGCTGCCCTCTGTTTATGTCTGCCTGCCTCCCTAGACTGTAAGTGCTAAGAGGTCAGAAATCACTTTCTGCTTACCGCTGTGCACCTGTTTCCTGGCACACCCAGGTACCTGGTGGATGCACAGTAAACACAGGTGCAGGTGAACCATTCTCAGTAATCTCTGCAGCATCACTTAGTGTCTAGCATTCTGCTCTTTTCTCCCTTACGCTCTCCATTAGGAAATGCACCTGTTGCTGGCAACAGGTCTCGGTTCTGGGTGTGTGAGGTTTAGCCCACGTTCCTCATTGCACATCGCAGACAGCCTGCCTAGCATATGCCCTGGCCCATGTCTCAAGCCAGCCATGTGATCTCTCACCAGTAGGGACCTGTGTTGGTGTTATCCCTTCACCTGCCCAAAACACAGATTTAGAAGAGGGTTGTGTGCTGGTAGTTTATATTGGGAAGTCAACCAGGTAGAGGAGTGTGGATCTGGGAAGAGTAGATAGGGAAAGAGGAAAAGCCAACACACGATATCCTCTGCCCTGTGATATCAAGCTGGCCCACCCCAGTGGGACATGGTGCAGAAAGAGTAGAGCATCTCAGACTTGTCCACCCACAGGATGAAATGGAGAAGCACGCACCACCAGTGCCCATCTCCCCGTGCTTGAGGGTTGGTCCACGTGATGTCGGCCCTCCTAAACTTCAGAGGTGCCATGCAGGATTGCCAGCCAGGTTTCCAGAGGCATCCCCCATGAGAAGTAGGAGACGAGAGGCTTACTCTCGAGATGAGCTGCTGTCAGCACGCTGACGAAAGTCTCCCTGCAGCTCTTCACCAGAGCCAAGGCTGGGATCAGGGGTAGGGCCACCATGACGGTAGAGCAGGGCCTAGGTGGTGTCTGATGTAGACCCGTGTCCACCTGCAGTACTGTCGTCCTCTTAGGCAGCCTGGTTCATTCACTGAGATGTCTGTAGCTCTTCTTCATTGCTAACCCCCTCTCTCACTCCTCCCAGTGAAGCTTCCTTCCCTCAAAGGCATCCCCCCTTTCTCACCCTCCTTGTAGTAACTGTAAGTCTAGATACTCAACTCCGCCCATCTGGATTAGCTTAGCCACCTCTCAAGGGACTTGACCACCTTATTTATTCCCTTCCTCATCCATCCTCACGTTGCTGCCATATTGATACCCCAAGTTACTTTCACCATATCACTCCATGATCAAAACCATGGCTGCCTACACCCACAAACTTGGAACAATATGTCAAGCAACTTTGGAAGGGTTTGGAGTGTCCGCAAGCCCAGATGAGGTCTCACCAGAAACCAACCCTGTCAGCACCCTGACCTGGGACTTCCAGCCTCCGAAACTGGAAGAACAGTAACTTCTGTTCTTTAAGTGGCCCTGCCCTCGGTATCTTGCTGTGGCTGCCTGAGCACGCTAACTAATCAAACAACAGAGTGAGGTGATGGAGAAGAGCTGGGAGAGGAGAGGACTTGGCTTTAGCCAGCTGGGGAGGAGGGCTCTCTCAGAGAGGCGTGGCATGCAGAGTCCCACGAGGAAACAGGAAACAGATGGTACACCCCAATGAAGATAATCAGGCTGCTATGATTCCTTTCTTTTTTTTTTTAAAGAAGGGACTATTCATGTTGACAAGGGAGGTTCAGGGAAAACATGGAGCCTCATTCCGGATCTGCCTAGATGTCCATGTCCCTTACCCATGACTCCCTTTCCCATCACCCTTACTTTAGCTCTACCTGGTTGACTGAGCTTCTCATTGGTACTCCTTACCGTCCAGATAACCAGTGCCTAGACCAGGACCTCCCCCATGTCTGCCTTGAGACCACAGAAGAGGATTCTGGAAAGCTGGCTCAGCACACAACTTCTTAATTTGCATATTCATGGCGCTAATTTCTTTTTCTCTCTGCATGCTCCCTGGGTGGTAAGAAGAAGCCAGATTACTCCATAATCTTTATAATCATTATTGTTGCCATAGTGACTAAGTGCCACAGCCACTTGATCTCCTAGTGCTTGCCTTCCACCTGCACTCCATCCCATGCTACCACTGATGATAATATGATGATAATATGATCATCGTGAGGCCTCCACGTGCCATGCATTAATCATGTTGCCAGCAGGGAGGTTTCTCCTGCGGCCATTGAATAAATAAGCAACCCTGTCCCAGAATCTATTATGAGGGTCGGAGGGTTGTTTCTGGGTGCAGCTCTGGTATTAGAAAGCATCCCAACAAGAAACAGAGGGCACACTCAAATGAGGATAACTCAAAGAGGGCTTTAAGAATATTGGTCCCCTGCAAGTTTGGGAAGGGTTTATGAGGCTCATAAGGAATGATGTAACAGCTCAGGGGAAAGGAGGGGGCTGGTGAACAGAACACAAGGGGAAAGTCCTGCAGAGGAGGCTTCCCTGGATGGAGCAGTGTGACTTCAGTCAAGTGACGGCCTGCCGGGCTGGGGACAGGTGCCTAATTGTGCTCCTCCCTCTGCCTCCTGCAGTGCTCCTCCTACCCATGCTCCTCAGCAAAAGCCAGAGGGCACAGGAGCCCATGCTTGCATCCTATATCTTCTGTATTTTATGGGGTTTTTATATCTTAAGGCTTTGCAGACCCAGGAGTAGACTGCCTCTTTCAGGGTTAGCGAATTCCTAGAGGCAGTGCAGGACTCACCTGGGAGCACACCTTCCCTATGCAAATCAACCAGTCCTTAGTCCAGCCCCACAATCACCTCCTTTGTCCAACTGTCACGCCAAGTCAGTCCTCTCGCTGCCCTAAATCACCCCTATAGCCCAGAGCCTGCCAAAATTATCCAGATGATTCAATCCTAAACCACTCAGCTGGTCTGCCCTCCCTCCCCCATTCCTTCCTTTAAAAACCACACCCAAGTTCTGTCCCCTGCTTGCCACCCACTCCCTGGACCTCCTGGACAATCCCGACACTTCCCCGTGTGACCCTGCATGACTATTGTGCCCCTTGTCTAGGGAACTGTGAGTAATACGCCGCTCCCTCAAGGCAGTTGTCTCTGTGTCTGTCATTTCACCAGACCTGATCAATTAAATCCTGGATACGGTTTCAAACACAGCCATGCAGGCATAGGGAAGAGGGGACACAGTAGAGAGTTGACTGAAGGTACCCTTGACAGTCACAGCACAGGTAACTTTGAGTTGTTCTCTGAAATACAGAGGTTGCCAGCCTTGCAGAGATCTGAGTCAAGAGCATCCCCGGCATGGGGAATAGCCATTCATTGCAAAGGTCCAGCCTTTGGAAGGAGACCAGCCCTCAGGGTGTGCTGTAGCTACCAAGATGGCGCTCCCACGTCCTAAGAGTGCTCCTCCCTCACCTGTCCTCTCCTTCTTTCTCGGCAGCAATCATCCAATCCAGCAGGCACGAGACCTACTGAATCCCCATGCCTTCTGCCCACCTTATCCATTGGGTTCTGTTGCATATTTGCTGAATGCATCCAGGGCTGGGCTTTTGACATAGATTATCTTGTTCAAGCCTGAAGCAAACCGAAGAGGAAGGACTTATATCTCCGTTTTCAGATGGTCGATGGGGATCCCTCTGAATAGGTGCTGGGATCCCAACCCACTGACCTGCATTATCTAATGATGGCTCCAGGGCCGTGTGGCTCTGAATGTGTGAAACAAAAACAGTATGGCTATCGTAGACAGAATTGTTTCTGAATCCAGTTTCTGAACACAGAGAAGGACCGTTCCTGACTCTTGATTAAAGAGCGGATGCTCTCCAGACAGCAACCCCCTCAACTCCCTGGGGGATCCCCCTCGACCTACCCCAGGTCACAGAGCTCAGTGGGAAGGAGGGAATGTCTCTTGGACAACAGCCTCCTTTAAGCCTTGGGTTTCTGTGGTAGATCACAAGGGAACCGGCACCAGGACAATTCTGTCCCTCTCTACTGCCATTGGTGTCTTGGCATTTTGATGGGCTCTTGATGCACTTACACACACCTTAGAACACTCGAAAGCCCCAGGTGCCACAGTGCAGGGTGTCCCAACTCTGCAGAAGGTCAGGATTTTCCCTGCAAAGTTCTGTAGGACAGTCACTTCGGTGTGAACACAGCACTGTGCGCCCCGCTGTTCCAGGTCCACCACCCCCGGCTAAAACACAAAAGTGCTTTCTAGCTTTGGTTTTTCCTACAAAAAAGGGGGATACTTACCTGAAGGATGAAGACCTCATTTATCTTAATCGGTAGGACCTTGCCTCCTCCCTTCCTCCATTTTTTAAACGATCCTTGGGAATCACGGTGCAAAGACAGGATCACTCTGAATCTATCACGTCTGAACAAACACAAGCCTCCCCAGATCCACTTTTCTTATCTCCAGCAGGAATAAATCCACTTGTTATTAATCCCACGGCAGTGGGGTGTGTGAGCACATCCCCTGTGGATATCAAGAAAATTGATGTGACTCTAATATACCCAATCCCCCGCAGCTTGCCTGCTTCCCTGTGTCTGGCCTCAGATCGGCATTTCATCCACCAGTCCAAACATAAATGATGCGGCGGAACGTGCATACATAAAGGCCTCTCGCCAGGCTGATTTCTGAGCCCATCCTAACAGGTGTCGCTGAGCTGATGCATGTTAATCACGACGTCTGCTCTGCTCCCTGCCGCTAACCTGCATTGCGGGCCCCCCGCCCCGGGGGTGGGGGGGGGGGGAATAGTCAGCCGAAGTCTCTGCTTGGCTTTCAGTCCCCTGATTGCCCTCTGACTAATTTGTGGTCCCAAAGAGAAGGCCTCTGAGCCAGTGTAGTTTCTCGTCTCTTCTCTCTACTTCTGTAGGACTTCACAGACTTCAGGGGTCAAGCTGCTCCCCAGGCTGGTTTTCCTCTTCTATGGGCTGGATGCCCACTTGGCAAGCTCTGCAGGAGTATCCTACGTCTTGTGGAGAATGCTTGTCTGCGGGATGAAAACCTGGCCTAATATTTGAAAAAGAAAAATCCGGAAAGCCTCAGCACTTAAGGAGGACATTGGGAATTGTGGGCCGTGCAGACATCTCAGACCCATCTGTTGGCCTGGAACCTCACGCATTCATAATAAGAAAATGTGTCAGTTCCCTGGACAAGAGCCATGGCCAATTACATGCTGAGTTGGCAGTTAAGCACCCTGGGGAACAGAGCCAATATTTACTAGAAATGAAGCTGTTCTCCCTTCCACCTTGGTAGAGGGGAGGCTGATCTACACAGGGCCAGTCCTTTTTCTGGACAGGGGGCTGTGGGGCCGAGGGGGGATGAGGCCTGCCCCTCAGATCTCAGTAGCTAGGGGCTTTGTCTTGGAGCTTGGCAAGGGCTAGTATATTCTCCAAATTAACCCAACACAAGAAAGAAGCTACCAGATGCAGCAAATAAAAATACAGGATGCCAGTTAAAATGGAATTTTGGATAAACCCAGTAATTGTGTAGTGTACGTATGTCCCAAGTGTCTGGAATTCACATTTTACTGGGTTCATGTGGTCACGAGGGGGCAAGGACCAGACCCAAACGCCCAAGTTCAGGGGCAGCAAAATGGGGTAAGGAGCAGAAATGGAATGGGAATTGGATCCAAGTGGGAACATGTCTGCAAGAACAGAGCTGAGGCCCGGACAGGCTATCTGGAATGACAGGCCACTGAGGCAGGCTCCTGTGTGTTTGACATGGGCCTTGCTCTCTTCCTCTCTCCCTCTCTCCCTCCTTCCTTCCTTCCTTCCTTCCTTCCTTCCTTCCTTCCTTCCTTCC
>NC_058405.1:188914946-188953602 GCF_002201575.2 Neomonachus schauinslandi | reverse complement strand
TCCTTCCTTCCTTCCTTCCTTCCTTCCTTCCTTCCTTCCTTCCTTCCTTCCTTCTCTCTTTCTGGCCATGATACAAATTGAAACCTGATTTCTGGAGTCACTGGGAGTCTTTCTCAAAAAGTCTGGAAGGAGATAAATACAGGCTAGTTTGCTGTCCCTCCCTAGGCAGATAGCATTTCTTATGCCTTCTAGATGGAAGTGCTCTGGTTAAGGACTAAACACAGGCCAGGTCCCCAGAGCAGGGTCACGGACTTCTCCACTAGCCCAGCACCTGGTACATAATTGGGAACAAACATTAACAGATGCACTCACACACACACACTCACTCACACACACACACTCAGACACACGCACACACGTGCACAGGACTGTGTGTTAGAGAGAAATGAGTCACTTACTCCCCTCAAGCCCCAGACCCATGCTAGGATCCCATTTCACAGATGAGGGAACTGGAGGTGGAGGCCTGGAGAGACTACGTTGCTGCCCAAGTCACCCAGCCGGGGAGTGAGCACCCGAGCCAGGATCAGACTCACCCTTCCCAGCCCGTCCGTGTTCTTAACCGCCATGTTCTGGGGCTGCCCCCGGGGACGGGTCATGGGGAACATTTGTCCTGATTGACGACAATGCAACAGATGACCCAATGTTGGGACAGACCCCCAGGGCAGATCCCTGTCTCCTGCGCCCCTTTCCTGCCCATACCTGTGGCCATGGCCCCCCGGCCCATGTGAACTGCAGGGATTTAACTGTACTGGGTAGCACGGCTCACCACGGCATTCCAGGCTCCTCCTTGTTCTCTGGCTTTCTCTCCTGGGCACAGACAGATGGCTCAAGGGGTGCGCAGGCCACGTGGAAGGTTCTGAGCACCCCATGATCTCACTCCTCAGGCAGAGGCCCATGAGCCATGCCCTTACGAGGGTCACGAGGACGGCCCTGGGCTGGGGCTGCTTTCCTTTCTCAGAGAAATATTGGCTAGATCCACTTGGTTTTTGCTGAGAACACCAACTAAGGGCATTCTGCCTCATCTTTTGAACTTTTGGGATCAAGTGTCATGCCCTTGAAATAGATGGGATAATTTGACCATATTGGATGAATGTAGCAAATTCCGGGGTCCGTCCCAGAAATAATCCCAAAGAGGAAATGCTGTGCCATTCTCTTGCCCGTGGGATCCTGGGGGCATGACTTCCTACACTCTCCACCAGGTGGGAAAATAACTGTCATAGTTTTCATTGGAACGATGATATATTTAGCATTTGTTAAATTTAGACTTTCCAATCTTTCTCTGTCCCTAAACAACTACACACAAATAAGATGCAATGTTTCTAGCCCAAAATAAACAGAGCAAATAGTTTCCCAGATACTGCAGTCCCTTACCCCAATGGAGAGTGCATGCCTGTCACTGGTCTGTGCCACGTTCTCACACTGGGCCACGTTGGGTCAGCTGCATCCACGGTGAACCGGATGCACACAGACCACCAGGGTAAAGCCCCTGACCTGGCATCAAGGTCTGTTTGTTCTGATTCAGTGAAGCCCCATGGTCGGCCCCGGGGTTCTCTGTAGCCAGTGCCAGGTTATAGAAAGGGATGTTCTGAGTCCCGGTTTGCCTCCAATCCATAGAATCAGGACTGTCAGGACTAGAAGGGAATCGGAGCCCCTTGATACCACCGCCTTCCCCACGTGACCAGGGGAGCTGCCTAGGTCAGTTCTGGAATGGGGGTGACTCTTGCCAAAGTGACCACTTCAATTCCAAACAATTCCTTGCTGCATTCTAACAAGTGGTTTTCTCTTCTACACTCAGGTCAACAGTGTGCTCCTTCCACCCACGGCTCCCACCTCTGCTCTCCGGCCGCACGGAATGGCGAGCCCTCCCCCGCATCACAGACAGCACGATATCTGAAGACAATTATCAGGTCACCCACATAAAAGAGTGCTAATTTCTCCTCCTACCTGGCTGGCATTTCAAAAGATTGTTGAAAGGATGGATTATCCAACACGGTGATAAGGTCACTGGTTAACCGTTTAGATCCTTATCTCAACTGATGAGCCAAGTACATTTCAGCTGGACTAGAGATAGCCTCTTTTGAAGCGAAATGATAAAATAATGAAAAAATTTTCAACAGCTAGAGGAAAATGTTAGCAAAACAAACAAACAAAACCCTGGCATTGGTTTGGCCTTTCTCAGCATAATTCCAAAATCAGAGTACACAAAGAAGGTGTTCATTAATTTATTTCAGGCCTAAAATCACAAGTATTCATATATTAAAGGAGTCCAGAAAGTATTAAGAGTAAACCAACATATTGGGAATATCTGCAGTATGTAGGACAAGTAATTGGAATCCTTAATATAATAGGAGTCTTCTCAAAACAGTTTTAAAAAGAGGACACAATGTATTCATAAAATGATAGATTTGCATGAAAAACACAGGAATGAAGCATTGAAAATATTTAATTTTGTCAATAAACAGAAATTCAAACTTAAAAATTGATGTGTCTCACCTATTAGATTGGAAAAGGTTAAAGACACATGGAGTGCCTTGTCTTGTTGCAGGTCCAGGTGATGGAAGCCGGGGAAGTGGTGTGATGGTTCCGGAGCGAACCGTGTCCACGTGCGTCCAAAGTACGTTCACCCACGCATCTCAATACAGCTGCTTAGGCACAGGAAAGTACAAAGAGGGCAAAAAGCCTTAGGCACCAACCTGAATAATTAGTTTTAAAACAAGAGCTGAGACTGTTAAATTGAATGTCTTAAATACGGAATTAAAAGAAATAAACTCTCTGACGGTTTAAAAACATATGCTTACTTATTAAGGGAATGTCTGGTATCCAGGGCAAACCCTCATATAGTCATTCAGACAAGTACAATCTGTTAAAGCCTCATGTATGTGTGTAGTGATAATTCTTGAAAGACGGTATCATGGGCTATCTCTAGAAGATAAAACTATAGGTAGCTTTCATTTTGTTCTCCTTGCATACCTGCATTTTACAATTATTCCACAATAAAGCTGTGTTCATTATGCTCTAAAAAAAAAAAAAAGAAAATGAGGTAGCACTTAGGATACGTTTTATCAGTGAAATAGTGGAAAATCCACACATGCAAGGCTGGCATGGCTGAAACAAACACACTCCTACATTGTTTGTAAAAATGTAAAAAGTGCTGGGAATATTTTTGGAAGTCAACGTGGCATGATTGAGAACCACACAATGGTTCATTTCTTTTGGCTGAGTAACTTCCCACTGGAGGAAATTGTAAAGAACAAAACTGCTCTGGGGCACCTGGGTGGCTCAGTGGGTTAAGCATCTGCCTTTGGCACAGATCACGATCTCAGGGTCCTGGGATGGAGCACCGCATTGGGCTCCCGGCTCAGCGGGGAGTCTGCTTCTCCCTCTGCCTCTGCCTGCCGCTCCCCCTGCTTGTGCTCTCTCTCCCTCTCAAATAAATGAATAAAATCTTTAAAAAAAAAAAGAACAAAACTGTTGTAGGTACGTATTCAGTACAACTCACTACATTCATGCAGGAAAATGAGTCCTCTTATAATAAGGAACTAGGTGAATGATATAAAAACGAAGGGGACTATCTTGCCTTCATTAACATTATAACCGATATTTTAAATTTAATAACATAGTTTTGTATTTGTTTTGAAAAATTACTGTGAAATCACAAGAATATCCATTATCTCAGGACAGTGTGTTGGTATGCATGCAATAAAGGAAAAGAAGGGGCCCCAAACTTGGAAAAATGAGAGCAATCTTATTGGATGGGCTTGAGGAGCTGTAGACCAGGGTTTCGGGTGTCTGGTACCCATCTAAGAAGTTTCCTATGGCCTCGGTGAAAGGGCAACAGAGGTGATACACTGAAGCTCTTGGACTTGCTCTTCTTCATGGGAACAGGTGGGAGATGGCAGAGAAGGAGTTGGCCCGGGTCACTGAATGGTTAGCCCAGGTTAGCAACAGGGTCAGCTGCCGCACGGAAACACTGCACCCACTGCGACTTACAGGAGGCTCACACACTGTGTTAAGTCTGAGGTCCGTGACGCAGCTGGTGCACCTCAGCTAGCACTGCTCGTCACTTAACTACAGGGTACTACTCATCTTCCCATTCTCTGGGTCAACACGTGTGAGATTTGCCCATTACGGTAAACCCCCGCCGGCCCCACGGTCACCGTGCTCACAACCTCAAGCCTCCTCGCTCCCGGTCCCTAAATGCAATCCCCTTCCAAGGCCTCCAGTCCCCATCTGGGTTTCCTCTCAATGCACTCCTCTTATACCCCCACCACGAGGGACACCTGCTGCAGACTCTCGACATCTCCACCTGTCTTCACCTGGAGTGAAGTGCCTCCCTCCAAAGTGCCTCCCTCCCCCCCTCCCCCCACTGCAGCCCTCCCCACCAGGCCTGCAGGGCTCCTCACGCGCAGCCCTGGCCAAGTGGTTCCTCCTGGCCAATTGCTCGTGCTGCTTGTTGCTCTCAGAGGCACAAATATCTCTCCTGCGTATTGCAGAACCTCGGCAATATGCCCAATACCCTTCGAACCTTATGTCCATTACGTCCCTTCTGGAACTTACTTCCAGCAAATTCGGTGGCTGCTCACATCCCTACCACCAGGAAATTGCTCATACTTCTCCCTCAACTTATAATTCCCTCCAACCTGCCCCAACTCAGGCGTTCCTACTCCCCACACTGCGAAAACCTACAAATCCTATAACTCTTCAGCGTGGCCATTCTACAACCCAAAAAAGCTCTCTAGCATCTCCCCAAATCTGGGAATCCGACGAGCCTTTCATTCTTTTGAAACCCTCAACACCCGAATCCATTTTACGGACGTGCCCAGGGTCTGCAAGTGTGCCTTTTCTGTCTGTCTATCTGTGGTCCGTGTGGCTTTGCTCTCCTGAGCATTTAGTGCATCACCTGCACGCCTCACGGCTTCTCAGGAAAGGTCTGAGGAACGACATGCCATCGGTCAGTAGTGGTCCTAGGGTGAAGCCCCTATGCTCTCCCTCTACACGCTTAGCTTTTCTCACGATCCAGGTGTCTTGGGTCTTTTGAAATTGGGATAGACTAAGAAGTTAAAATACCGTCATTTTAAATGTTAGAAAAACACAATGGAAATCCAAACATTGCTTCTTCCTAGTCCAAGAGACTGAGCTGCCCATCCCCTCACCAGGCTTGGATTAGGGGCTGGCACATGCCAGTCTCAGCTCTGTAGACAGCAGGTTGGGCGAGTAGGAGAGATCAGTGCGATCTGACTCAGAGAGACTGCGGTTCCCCCCCAGTGCCTCTCACACCCTCCAATCCCCTGGCCCACTCCACAAGCTGCATTTGGCCCCGGAGCCGGGCAGAGAGCCCCCATGGAGAGCATTGGGCTGCAGAAAGGACCCCACCCCAACAGCCCAGAGCCTGGCCCGGCCTGCGAAGTTGGCTGTAAGAACTGGAACAGAGCACATACTTCAGTCCCAGACATTTCAGGGGCCTGGAGAAATCTTGAATCCCTTTGGAATTTCCTGAGAATCAGCTTTTTGAAACGCCACTAGCGTGCACGCAGCCAGAACCATGTGCAAACCGGAGGGGCCAGAACCTTCCTACAGTGCTGGTGGGAACAGACAAGGCTCAACGCCCTTGGAAAAACACTATCATGGGCGCCTGGGTGGCTCAGTCGTTAAGCGTCTGCCTTCGGCTCAGGTCATGGTCCCAGGGTCCTGGGATCGAGCCCCACATCAGGCTCCCTGCTCCGTGGGAAGCCTGCTTCTCCCTCTCCCACTCCCCCTGCTTGTGTTCCCTCTCTCACTGTGTCTCTCACTGTCAAATAAATAAATAAAATCTTAAAAAACAAAAACAGAAACAAAACTACTGTTACCCTGTCGGGTTCTTGGGCCCAACAACCACAGAAACAAGGCCGGACCCAAAAGTCCAAGGCACAGGCAAGGCCTTACGGGGGCTCCAGCTGCAGCTGAAGGAGGCACAACACCCACGGAGAGCACAGAGAGGAGGCCCTCCATAAGCACAGAAAGCTCCCTCTGCTTCCCACTCGGGTTTGTCTTGATTGGTTGGAAGGACCTTGTTCTGATTGGTTGGACTCAGATTGTCCTGACTGGTCGATATTGGCAGGCAACTCCGGCCCCTCTTCCATGCTTTTTGGGGCCAGGGCTCTCTGTTTTAAATCCAGCTAGAATAGGGGGCCCTGTCCTGGGCACATCCTGGCTCTGCTCCCTAAGAGAAGCGGTTTAACCGTAACAACCAACGGAAAGCGTCCCAGGTGCACAGTGCTTTCCACTTGGGGCTTGTTCCCATGGTCCCTGTCTGAAGTTGATAGTTTCTTTAAAAGTTAAACACACGTCTAATATAGGATTCAGCCATTCCACTCCTAGGCATTTACCCAAGAAAGAAAAAAAAGCAATATCCATGCAATGGCAGATGTGGACACAAATGCCCACAGCAGGTTATTCACGTGGCCAAAAGGTGGAAACAACCCAGTGTTCATCAACAGGTGAATGGATAAAAAATGAGAGCAATGCATCCGGGCAATGGTACGCTGCTCAGCCACGCAGAGGAAAGAGACGTCGATACACACAATAACATAGACGAGTCCCAAAATAACGAGGCGGAGTGAACCATGAAGGATAAAAATGAGTACATGCTCTGCATTGCATTTATCTACAGTTCTAGGAACTGCAAAGTCCTCTTACTGACAGAAACGAGATTCATGGCTGCCTGGGGATGGGAGAGGGGCAGGCACAGGCGCAAGGGGGGATGACTAGGGACTGGGAAGAAGCCTTGGTGGTGATGGGCATGTTCTCCACGTGGATTGTGGTGATGGTTGCATCGTAAAAATGTCAGCATTGATCGAATTGTACACTTCCAACTTGTGCAGTTGCTGCGTGGCAATTGTACCTCAATAAAGCCACTTAAAATCTCCAAATTAACTAAAAGTATACGAAAAAGGATCCTTATTGTCTAACGTCCTCTCTTTAGCTTGTAATAAATTCATTGAAAGCTAGTTCACATGGAGAATTCAAGGCAGCAAACTTGTCCTGTGTCTTCCCATGTGCAGGATACTTACTGATGCAGGAGGGGACAGGAAAAGGCCCTTGGCCATCCTCAGTCGTCAAGATACATGCACAGCGGGGAAAAGTGAAGCTATGCTCCTCACCAGAGAGAATGTGAGTTGAGCCTTTGGGAGGGCCTGGAGGCAGAGACCCGAGCCTGGGAAGGGAGGGAGCCAGCTGAGACAGAAAAACCCTAGAGCCTCAGGGAAATGATCCAGGTGCTCAAGCACAGCGGGGAGCTTCAGCATCTGGGGGAGACAAGGGCCTGGTGCTCAGAGGGGTCAGATCAGACAGCAAGCAGGGGAGGAATGGATTATAAAATGGGATCTTTATGGGAATTCTGCCCAAGGGGACCAGAACAAGAGTGGGGCTCAGTCTCCCAGGACCGTGGGCTGCTTAGGGCAGAGCTTGAAGTCTGAGACTGAGCCTATTGGCGAGAGCTTTGGAGAGGTCTGTAGATGGGGTGTTCAGAGGGTGCTACCAACCCAAAGGTACCCTCCCCGTCCTCCCTGGGACACACTGCAAGAGGGCCTGCTTCAGAATCCAAGCTTTCAGAACGTATCCAGGTCAGTCGTCCTGCCCCAGGGCGGGACATGTGAAGAAGCTGGGGCAGGACCCCAGGTGGGTGTCATGAGGACAGTGCATTCATTCAACAAGCATTTGCTCATCCTTGTGCTATGGTGTGGTGCTCAGGGCTAGCGAATGCAGATGAGTGTGGCTCCTAGAGACAATGAGGGGAGGGGACAAACATGGCAAATACAGTGTCTGGCACACAGCAGCTACCCTGTTAATGCATGCCGCTGGAAGGAAGGAAGGAAGGGAGGAAGGGAGGAAGGAAGGAAGGAAGGAAGGAAAGAAGGAAAGAAGAAAAGAAGGAAAGAAGGAAAGAAGAAGGAAAGAAGAAAGGAAGGAACCAGTGTCCTCCTTTCTCAGACTGCCCAAGCCCTATCACCAGCCAGACGAGGGGTAGGCTGCTCCCATCCCTCTTACCCTCTTTGATTCAAAGGGAAGGAGGAAAGGTTCTCAAAAATGCTCAATAATCTTTTTGTTAAAATAAAAATGTGTACAACACTCAAACCAGTTGTGTAGTTGACCTACATACACAGCCAAAGTCAGAGGTTTCATGCTTGGCCAGAAATGTTGGTCTGCTGACCCCGAGAGGAAAAATTGCTGACTCAAACAAAAATACCCCCAAAAAAACACAACTGGGTGACCTACAAAGAAAAAAGAGAGAGAGAGAGGAGCATCTGGCCTGTCTTAACTTTTAAAATGATCATCATGGGGGGCGCCTGGGTGGCTCAGTCGTTAAGCGTCTGCCTTCGGCTCCGGTCATGATCTCAGGGACCTGGGATCGAGCCCCACATCGGGCTCCCTGCTTGGCGGGAAGCCTGCTTCTCCCTCTCCCACTCCCCCTGCTTATGTTCCCTATCTCGCTGTGTCTTTATCTGTCAAATAAATAAATACAATCTTTAAAAAAAATAAAATAAAATGATCATCATGGAACATTGGAGCGCCTGCCCCGCGCCAAGCTTTCTTCCTCCCCAAAGGAAATCTGGTGGCATAGAGTAATCTCCGGATACTGGCATCCCCTAATGTTTGAATTCCACTGAGTTCTGAAATCTCTTAATTGTTTCCAGGGCCTTTCTATGGAGTGATGTGTTTTTTCGAGTTAGACGGGGCTGGTGTTCTTCCCTTCAGGTACAGCTCCGAGAAGGCAACAGGATTTCTGTGCAGTGGGATCCCCATAGCACTTCACAGCCAGAGGATCAGAAAGGGCGACATAATTTCCTGAAAGAGATTCCGGGCTAGAAACTTGCTCCTAAGTCCAGCGATTTCCCACAGTGCTGAACAGGATGTACGTTGCAGCTGAGTTTATGAACTTTTTACCTCATGGACCGCTATGGGAAGCTTAATTCACACTACACTGTCCTTGGCCAAATTCCTTTTAGATGAGAATGGGGCAGCAAGATTGGTTCTGACCATGAGTTTGACATTGGTGGGGAAATGCCTGTGCTTATTGGGGTGCTGGCCCTGGAGAAGCTGCAGGGCCTCACTCTAGAAGCACAGGGCCCCTGGGTGTGGGGCTCTGTGTCTGGAGGGATGCCCAGAAAGTGCTGGGCAGGAGGGTGCATGTGTCAAGCCCCTGGATCATGGACCCACCATGCTGGCCAATGGGGAGAGAAGTAATGGGAAGGCATTTTCCTCCCAGAGATTCCTGCAGTATATATGGCAATAGCTGGGGATTGGCAGGGTTCATGGAGATCATGTGGCCCAGAGTCGGGATCATACTGCCCGCTGATGCACAGCCCATTCATGGCAATAAAATTATGGATGAAAGTCTAAATGCAATTATAGGCCACATACGCATGGGTAAGGAGACTTGGCGTACCTTCTCCAATAGCCTCTGTCCCCTGTGTATGCTTGGCTGGCTACCTTCAGCTCTGAAATTCCAGGACCTTTTGCACAGAATATAGCTCCCTGCTCTTCTGACTTCATCTCAAGTTCCCAACAGAAGAGATGAAATTCAAGTCTACAATCAGAAGACTAGAAGTTCCTTTCTGAGGCTTCTGCCCCAGGGCCCAGCCCTCCTCCGTATCTCTGGAGCCTATTTATTGGCAGACATGCCAAAAACAGAAGTAGAAATAATACCAGTAACAGCCACAGTCACTAATAATAATGACAATAAAACAATAAAAAAAAGTAGTTCATAACAATAATGGCAGTAGTAATCCTCACCTCCTCAGTGCCTAGTACATGCTGGGCCAGGGACCCATTCCGAGACCGGCAATTTTTTTCCCTATTTTCACAAATGCAGACAATGATGCTCAGAGTGATGGGTAAGCAGCCCCAAGTCATGCTGCTGTGACTGAGAAGATTCCAGGTCAGGTGGGACTGAAGGGGAAGGCCATTCTCTTAAGTGCTTTGACATGGCGCATCAGGCCAGAGCACAACTAGAGGTTTCAGGACTCAAGACCCCTTGGCAGAGCTGGTGGGAGGTGGTTTCTCCACAGCCATCTCCTCCCTGAATGTGTGCCCTTTCTTTCCCACTGGTGCCCTTCCTCTCCCTCACCGAAGGCTCTCCAGAACTCCCTGAGATACGTTACCCTTGCCCTTCCACCTGCTGACACCCCTGAAGGCAGGGCTGGCTTGCTTGGCCCTTCACCAGGAAGCTTCTGGACCTGCCTGCCTGGGCTAGCCACCCAACCAGCATCTCTAGACCCAGCATGCATGTGATCTGCAGCTGATCACAGCCTATCCCGGCCCGATGGTGCCTCCACGACTTACCTCTGTGTCCCCAGCCCTAGCAGTGTCTGGAGTAACAGAGGCGCTAATGAATACAGGAACCAACAGATGCATGAAGACAGGAGACTGGCTTGGGTGAATGCTTCTCAGCCTTTTATAACCTGTGTTCTTCCAATAAGCATAAACATCGTGTGTCACCTCCCCAGGAGGGCTCAAAACCCCCGGGACATGCATCAGCTCTCCTACCCATGGCTGTTCAAGTCACTGTGGCTCTCCATCCACCAGGGAGCGGTCTCTGGCTTGGTTCCTATAATCTGTGTTACCCAAACCATTTGCAATTTATTTCATTATCCAAACATTTGGCACAGAACACGTTTTTTCAACATTAACACTTGCTTCACACCTTCTGAAGTCTGATTTGGTTCCTGGGGTGAGAAGGGGGGAAGGACTCCTTAATACCCAGCCTTTGAAAATTCACGGGGTGATGGAGTCAAGGTAAGCCGACAGGAAGCCATGATTTGACTAAAGTCACGGGAGGTGTAACTGGAGGTGAGGAAGAATGCATCAGAGGAAGAACAAGTACAGCTCGGCATGTTTAATGGAGAGTCACTTCTGGAAGACCCTGAGAGTGAGGGCGGAGGCTCTGCCCTGGTGGGTGGGGGGGTGTCAGCTGCCAGTGACGGCGGGGCAGAGCAGGGGGAGACCGCTGGGGGCAGCAGCTCCTGGAGAGGGTGAAGAAAGGGCCCGAATCCTGCAGTCCACTGGGGACGCCAACCTTTGAGCGGTTGCCTGTGAAACAGCTAGCCAAGCTTTGGGACAGATATGGGGATCTCATGGTAGTTCTAATCTTAGAGGAGATGGATAATGGGAAACCTGCACCCGTCACCTCTCTAGGAAGCCTTGGGAATCTCAGAGTCAAAGGGAGAGTGGGAGTCGGTGCAAGAGACTGGGACAGGGCTGGGGGCAGGGTAGAAAGGGTGTGAGACATTGAAAAAGAAGTGCTGTGCTCCCTGAGCTCCAGAGGCTCCTCCGTAATCCAGTGTGGGGCCCTGGTACTTTTGCAAGTGTGTTTTTCTCACCAACATACTATGAGTGCAATGAAATCATAAGAATTCTCCAGGACCTCACCATTTTCTTCCATTTGTGGCAAAAGAGACCTTCTAAAAATATTTATCCCTTTCACATAAGCAATATAAAAATAACGGCTTAAAAACAAGTCATGCCAATGCACTGAGATGTTCCTGGGAAAAAAGTCTCCTGTGCCAAAATATAAATAAATGAATAAATATGATTAATTATATGAAGGCATGAAGTCCTAAGATCAGGATGGCTCTTTAAGACCTAGGAAGCTCTGCACTTTGGGACAGCTACCGCACAGCCCTGCCTCCCTTCTAGATTTATGTACTTTTTAGTGTTCACTCAAAAACTTTCCTGGGGAGCCTGTGTACTATGCTTAGTTCTGGGGTTGCAGAGCTGAACATGACCAATTCCTACCCTTGGGTCATGATGTAAACAAACAGTTGTCCTTCAAAACGACCAGGACTATAAAAGCAACTGTCCCAGAACATCAGAGAAGAAGGGAAAGATCCTTTATTATGTGATTTTAGAACAATAACATTTAGACAAATAATTTATTTAGGGGCACCTGGGTGGCTCAGTTGGTTAAGCGTCCAACTCTTGGTTTTGGCTCAGGTCATGATCTTGGGGTCCTGGGATGGAGCCCCCCGTCGGGCTCTGTGCTCAGCAGGGAGTCTGCTGGAGATTCTCTCTTTCCCTCTCCCTCTTCCCCTCCCCCACACCTGCTCGCTCTCTCTTGCTCTCACTCTCTCTCAAATAAATCTTAAAAAAAAAAAAAGAAAAATAATTTATTGAGATTATTTCATAGCATACACCAAAATACATCCTTGAGAGATTCTAGAAGGACATATTTAGTCACTTATTTTGTTAAAAGTAACAAAACTACAAGACAACAACCATCAGTCATCAAATCTTGGGAGAAGGATGAGCTTTTTAAAGCAACAGAAGAAATTACCAAGGAAAGACACGTTGCATTATGACTAGAGAAAAATTTTAAATGCCGATATATTAAAGATATCACCAAGATTTCAGAGTGAAGGGATAAAGAACACATAATTGTAGCAAATATGAAGACACAGGGTTAATTCCACAACAAAACACCAGTGGAAGAATAAGGTTGGGGTCATGAACCAGGATTCACCAAAGGAAATACAATTAGTAAACAAACACTTGGGAAAATTTCCTGCAGTCTTAAGGATGGAATAAATATAATTAAAATAATTACATACCATTTGACCTATCAGGTTCACAAAGCTTGTACAAATAAACATCACTGCCCGAGAACGTATGGAGACATAGTCCCTTCGGTGGCCAGTGGACAATATTGATCCATAGCTCCAAAGCCATCTGTGGAGATGGCCCAAGTAATCTAACTTCTGGGAATCCTGAGGTATTGAAAACAAGTCCTGTAAAAGCTTCAGAGAGAAAAAATTTCATCACAACATAATTCATAATAATGATAAACTGATAATATCATAAATGTCCCCCAAAGAGACACATTGGTTAAGGAAACACTCTTTTGCAAAAGCAATCACTGCACTTCTATTTTAAAAAAGTATGTCATAGCAAGAAAAATATGTCTGATTGAATGTTAAATGGAAAAAGCAGAACATAAACCGGAATCTACAGCATGATCAAACCATAATAAAAAGGATTTACATGGGAAGTCAAAAGAGATATGCCACGATGTTTTCATGCTGGGATTAGACATGGTTTGTGCTTCATCTCATTCTGCTCGTTTACATTTTACAAATGTGCTTTAATGCATGCGTCAGTGGCTCTCAAATTTTAACACACATATCACTAAGGTACTCCTTAAAAATGGGGACTCCCTGGCCCAGATGACCTGGTCTATAGGATCTGGAATCTATAGGTCTGCAGTTCTGAAATCCATTCTCTGACACCAGCTGGGTGTCCTCAAATTCCATTCAATTCTGACACTCACTACCCAGAGTTAGCATCAGACTTCACAAGTCAAGGGCAAGCTCCCCACAAGATTGCCCTTCTTCGGATGCTAGCTGCGGATGGGATCCCGGGAAGCTCCCCGGACTTCTATCCAACTTGGCTACAAATTTGGGGTTCCCATCACCTCCCACTTCACAATTGTTGATTTACTAGAAGGACATACAAAACTCATGAAAGCGCTAAACCTACAATGACAGTTTCATTTTAAAGGATACAGACAAACACCAGATGAAGAGATGGCCAGGGCAAAGTCTTGGGGAGGATAGCACAGAGCTGCCGTGTTCTTTCCTGGAATCCAAGCACACCACCTTCCCAGAACCAAACAGGAAGTTCCCTCACACCTCAGTATTCAGAATTTTTATCCGGTGTTTTATTACCTAAGCACCATTGATTAAACCATTGGCCATATGACTGAACTCAATCTCCAGCCCCCTCCCCCCACTACCTCCCCCGAGGTCTGGGTATGGGGCTCAAAAGTTCCAACCCTCAATTCCATACTTGATCTTTCCAGCGTGGCCAACTCCCCCCCCTGGGGCCCCACTACCTAAGGTTCCACCTCATTAATATAAATTTGGGTGTGGTCAAAGCTTTTTCTTAAACAGACACTTCTATTATGAAATTTCAGGGGCTTTGGAGCTCTGTGCCAGGGATGGGGACAAAGACCAGATGTATTCTTTATTATACCACAACAGCCCATGTCCAAGAGTCATGCTTTGAAAAATATTAGAATATGAATTATTTTAATTTTTAGAAGTGATTAATAGGGAAAGTATTTGGGGTCACTAGAGGATAAGGAAGTAGGGAAGAGTCTGCATGGAGATCTTCGAGCTGGGTCTGGGATGGTAATAGGGGTTTCCAGAAGGAACATTTGATGGGGGAGGGTGGATGGGAGATACAATATATGGTGAAGACAGACTTTGGAAAGTATATTGCGTCTCTGGAAGAAGCGGTGTGTTCCACGGTAGCCGGAGTGTAAGTCTATGTGTGGAAGAGACTGTTCTCAAGGACAGGTCACTTGGCACCAGGTTAGGCTAATCCCCATTTGCCATACCAGGGCGTCTAATTTTAGGTAAGTGTTTTACAAACTGTAGCAGGTAGGGCTGGTTCATAAACTAGAAATATCAGGGGACATGACATGCACTAAGGGGAATTGTTTGGTGAAGCTCATTTTGGTTTTATATGTAGGTTTATGGGGTATGTTTGTGTGGGCATTTGAACAACACCTGGGCCCCACAAATAGTGGGTCGAAAGTCACAAATGCCCACTGCTGAAGCTGTTAGCCGTGTCAGGTGACTGTCAACAGGTATAAGGGGGACTGTAAGGTGAGAAACGAGGGGAGGTGACCCATCAGGAACCAGCCACAGTAACCGATGGCCAGCTAGGGCACAGCAGGGGACTGCAAAGAAAAAGCTAGAATGGAGCTATATCTGGAAATTATACTGGCAGATTTAGGTGCCTGCCTGAATACAAGGCTGGATATGAGCCTAAAATCCATAGAAGAAATAATGGGGTGGGGGTGCCTCGTGAGAGACACAGTGACTTCAAGGGCCCACAGGACATGATATAAAGTGTAGGGAGGTAGAGGTGTGCCTGCCAGAGATGTGGGACAGGGCGAAACCAAGCCAGGAGCGCCAAATAAAATGAAGAATGGGAGCACAGAGCACCACAGCCCACCAGGGCTTCAAGGAAGGGGAGGACGCCATAGGGGGGCAGGAGAGAAAAGCCAGCCGGAGGACGCAGAAGGGAGGTTTCCAGGTGGAAAACAAGAGTGCCCCGCCTGCTCTCCCCGCAGAGCCCCTTGGAATGCACCCAGAATCTCACTCACAAAGCTGCAAAATTAACTAAGTTTGGGAACTGGAATTTAGGAGTTTTCCAGACTCTGGAAAGACGTAGCGCCAAAGGCTACCTGGATCGAACCCACTGGAGCCAAAGTGATTAAAATCCTATAAATCTATAGATCTGATTCGAGTAGACAGAGCTGATGGTGGCGCAGAAGAGATTCAAAACGGATCATTTACCAAAAAGCACCGGGAAAGCTGGCTCTGATATATATATATTGTTGACTCCACCTTAAACTCTACCCAAATAAATGTTAAGCCCATCCAGGAGGAAATAAACAAAACAAAATGTATGAATATCGATACATTGTGCCTAAAGAAGGGCCTCCAAACAAATAAGTCACTTATATAAAGCATTTTAAAGGTCAACGAAGGTAGGAACAAAAGCAAAGAATGCACTGCAGAGAATTAAAGGGGGCGTTTCAGAAAGGGGTAACCCATCGTGTCAGCCACTGCGTAAACCACATCTGATTGTTGAGGGTAAAATCGGAACTGGGTCTTGAAGAACGCTCGAGATTTAGACAGGTGCGGTTTGGGGAGGAAGGTCCAGGTGGCCAGGACGGCATGGGGCTGGGCCAGGGGACAGCCAAGCCTTGGGGTGGCCTGGCTTAGTTATCAGGTTACAAAAGTCCTGCATAAACAAAGGCCACCTGGCAAGTGACACCACCTGCCTAACTTCATTTCCTTATGACTGTCAACATTGACATTTGCAGACTCTTTGAAAACACTTAATTACTCTAGCAAATGATAGCCTCTCTGCAGGCAAGTGGGTCTAATCCAAACACCCGATCCAGGGTATTGACTTTGTTGGGGAGAATCGCTACCTCCACCTTGGGGAAAATGAGCCCAGATATTTCTAAGTGCTTATAGGCAGAGTTGGTTTTCTAATTATTTTCTCTTTCACCAAGCACATTTAAAGAGCAGTTCTTTTGTATATTGTAACCAGGAGAGGAAGGAGATCTTCAAAAACAGATCCCTCCCATCAGGGGAAGGAAAAAAAGAAAGAAAACTTAGGAATAATACCAGCCGAGGCAGCATATTCACACGAGGCTCCCTGTCACCCTCCCAGGATGGTATTTCAAAGAAATGGTTAGATTTATCATTATATGCAAACTGGTACGTTTCCTCTTCATCGACTTTCACAGGAAACAAACACGTCTGAAGTCTCCAGCAAGCAGAACAGAGCACCCAATTTACAGAGCCCGTGAGAGGGTGATATTCAAGAAAGAAATGAGATGCTTACACAAAGAGATGAAGAAATATATCCTTTTAATAATTACAACCTGGCTTTTGTCTTGAGTCATCCTGGCTAAGATGCGCACAGGAGGCTGGGAGGCAGTGTCCTCCCCAGAGTAGACATGCTCAGCTGCCTCCCACCAAAATAGAGCAGAAGCGGTTTTTCTCAGTGACAAATCCTGGATTCAAAATGATACCGTTAACGTCCACCAATCATGAAACTCAAGACCATACTCAGCACGCCCGCGCTGAACCCCTGAGGTGCACACAACATCCCCCAGGATTTTCTGAGGCCTTCTTTTGCTCTCCCAGGCAAGCAGTGGGATCCCCGCAGGATCTGCATTTCCTGGAGCCCTGATTTGAAAGATCACAGGCCTGAACTCGATCTCATTTACAGACTTTTAGTAACAGGGTCTCACCTTTAATAAGGTGCTTCTCTTCCTTTTAAATCAGGAGAGTCTTTGTTTGCAGAGCTGACGGAAGGAGTTCCTTGCCAACCTGATCTGTTGTTGGCTGGGGGCAAATTCCACTGGAAGGGAGTGTTTGGTGCGAAGGGGCCTTCTGCAGGGAGAGGAGGATTTTGTTCTAAGAAACCAGGTGGATACAGACCCCTTGTGACAAAGCCAAGAACTGGCCAGCATTTGAAAGAAGCCCACGAATGCTCATGGCACACATGGATTGTGCTTGATGCTTTTGTTCTACGGAAGTTTAATAAAAGGTGTTTTCTGTACACCCTGGGAGGAGAAAATGGAGAGACACAAGTCTCTTTTTATCACATGCAGGAGGTAGCTGGAACCTGTTGTTATTGACAGTGAAAATCTGAGTCCTGGGCAGGGGTGGGGGGATGGGGGGGGAAGGGGCGCCTCAGGGGGCCTGCCCTGAGCCTACCCCACAGCTCCATCCTGGCCAGGGCTCCTGTGCCGATCCTGGCTCTGCACCCAGCTCATCTCTGTGGTTCTCCTCACAGATTGTAAAGATGTGTTTGTATAGACCTTTGGCCATTGTCCTGCTAGACCCAAGATTAGGGCTGAGATGCTATGTGTATTCACTTCTGCACACCCAGGCTCTTGCACAGGAAGGGGGAGGGACTCCAATAGACAATCATTACTCAATGGTCCCTTCTTGAAGACAAGGAGGCTTTAATGCCTTTGTCTGCCCTTTGTTCAGAAGGACACACATTTTTTTGTTTTGTTTTGTTTTATCTAAGTCTTTTCCTGTATACTGGCCTCTCTCCTTAAGCTAATAAATTCATTTAAAGGCAGACACAAAGACAGAAAAACAAGCAAGAAGAGAGGACACATGGGGCACCAGGGTGGCGCAGTCGGTTGAGCGTCCAACTCTTGGTTTCTGCTCAGGTCACGATCTCAGGGTTGTGAGATCAAGCCCCGCATCAGGCTCCACGCTCAGTGGGGAGCCTGGGTTTCTCTCTCCCTCTGCCCCTCCCCTCACTCATTCTCTCTCTCTCTCAAATAAATAAATAAATAAATAAATAAATAAATAAATAAATAAATCTTTAAAAAAAAGAAAGAGGACACAAAGAAGGAAAGAACAGAACAGAGACTTCTTAATTCTGTCTCTCTGTCTGGTTATGTCACTGTCAGACCTCTTGAACGATGAGGTAGCTGCTCTTTCAACATGCCTCCCCTCCCTTAACCTTCGGCCTCAGCCACTCACTTTCCCCAAGTCTTCCATTCCAACAGCTTGCCTCCTACACCCAGAACTGACCAGGTAATAGGGTCTACCCTTGGGAACCAGGGGCCTGTTCCCCAAAGGTCATTATCCTCTTCATCAATACCAGCCCTAAACCATGGTAGGGCACAGAGAGGGTCTGACCAGCCAGACTCCTTTCTTCTTCCTAAAGGTTGTATTGACTCTCTTCTATCACCTGCAAACCCCCCACCCCAACCTCCATCATCCAAAACCCAGCACACGGGCTTGCCTTCTCCTTCAAAGAAGTAGTGGAGATCATGGACCATAAGGAGGCCAATTTCCCTGGCATCTCCATTGCTAGAATTATACCTACCTTCATTTTCTTTGCACTGGGTGTCTGTGACTGTAACAGAGTGTTCTGAAACTTAGTGACACAAAACTACAGTAAAAATGTCTTATCTCACATAGCTCAGGAATTCAGGAAGCACTTAGCTGTTAGGGGTTCTGGATCAAGGTCTCTTGTGAGTCAGGGTGTTAGCTGGGATTGAAGTCCTCTCAAGGCTTGACTGGAGCTGCAGGGTCCACTTCCCAGATGTCTTACTCACAGGCCTAGTACCAACAAGTCTTAGTTTCTCCCTGCCTTTTGACAAGAAGTCTGAGTCCCTGGCACATAGACCTTTCCATAGGTCTCCCATCATGGTGGCTGGCTTCCCCCAGAGTGTGATCCAAGAGAGTGTGGGGTCGAAACCACAATGATTTATACAATCTAACCTCAAGAGTGACATTCCCTCAGTTTCCCAATATCCTCTGGGGGTACACAGGGCAGTGTTGGAGAGACCCACACCAGGGTGTGAACAGCAGGAGGTAAGACTCCCTGGGGCCATCTTGAAGCCTGGCTATCACATGGGCCTTTCTCCTCCTGGCTTTGCCAGTGATCCACTTTCCTTTTTTATCTCTAGTCTCTCCCTGTCTACTGATTTATTTACCTAAACTAGTGCATCCAAATATCTTGTCATTGAAAAATAAGAGAACTCTTTCTTCATCTATGTGATTCCACTGAGAGGTTCTTTCAAATGTCGTCTGTATATTGTCTCATCTTTCTCAGCTCCCTCATGCCTCAACCCATCACTGCCTCTCTGGTCCCTGCTATTCCTCCAAACCCTGCTATGGTCACCAGGGAAGTGAGCACTTCCACACCCAGTGAGCACTATGACTCAGGTGACATCTCCGGACACACAGGCATAGGGACCCCCCTCCTTCCTGAAGCACCTTCTCCTTCAGCTCATCAGGCATCACCTGCTGTCACCCACTGAAATATGGCCTTCCAGCTCGCTTTGGGCAATCACCATCCTTCAGTGCTGGCATCACCTACAGTGTACCTTGTAACCATGTGCCAATCCAGCTTTTAGATAGGCGCCCTCATCCTTCATCCCAGACAACAAGGCTTACCAGCTGGCTCTTTCTCAGGCAATCTCCATGCCCTTTCAGACCGCAGGAAGACCCAGCCTCATCTCCATGGTGTCCATGGGCCTCTGGGAGGTCCCACAAGCTCAGCTGCCTTTCTGGGGCCGTGTTGCACACCTGACTTCTCTCCTAGGCCAGCTGTCTATCTGGCATCCCTCAGAAGGGAGGCATAAGATTCTTCCAGCCCGGGATCCACTGATGTGGTTGAAACTAGATCATTCCTGCAGGAACTTAGCCAGAAGTGGTCTGGTGGAGCCAGGGCCCCTGAAATGAGTCTTTAACTCTCTTGCTTCTCCTGCAGCTCATTTCCACATCACTATGAGGAGGAGGGAAAAAGGCAGCTGCAATCATTGGCAAATAATTGGGCCACACAGTCAAACCGTTCCCTCTATTTTTTAGCTTGATGTCAATTCATCCTCTGGTTTCTCTGTTCATAATCCTTTTCCTCCTTGGGACAATACCAGATGAATGCTTCTAGCCTGAATGGGGGGAAATCCCAGGCCTAAGTTACTTGTGTACAAGTCCAGGTAATAATCACATGCCATCCCGCCGTGCATGTGTGTGCTGATAACTCCCAGACCCCTCTGCTGCCCGTGGCTGCTTGGACATCCCCATGGGGCCACCGCACTGAAGGCTCACATTCGCTCATTACTCTGTCTCCGTTTCATTCTCGTTGTTCAGCCAATTCTGACACCACAACTTCCTGCCCCTAAACCACAGACATCTTCATACAGAGAGTTAGAGCAGGGCTCCGAGTCTCCACTCCCTCGGCATCTAAACCTCATGGCCCTGTATGGTAGATAGAGCTGTTTGGATGAGGAAAGACTAGATTCTAGTCCAGATGCAGCTGTTTAATTCCTTTAAAAAGATTTTTTCCAAGATGGGATTATTTCCTAGGCCTAAAATTCTTCAGTTTGTCTCTCAGTATCTACTTACAATGATTTCTAAGCTTAATGTGTTATTTAAATTAGGTCACACCTTTCCCAAAAGTCTTCTTTTGGGCACTGACCTCCCTGATGAGTTCTGTGCATGTGGGCCCCAGGAGAAGCATGACGTCACCTGAGCATCAGCAGGTGCGGGGACACGGCTCAGACACTCAGACGTCCACCGCGCGTGAGTCCTGCTTGCTGCTGCCCAAGCCTTCATTCCCCCGAGGGTGAGCGGACACTGCCCTCCAGAGTGGAGAGGGCAGGAAGGGCTTTAGGTTCTGGGCTGATGGAGGCACTAGGTTTGGGTTCTGCCTCTGCTTCCTTCTGGAGTCCGGCATTCTTGGGGGGGCCAACTTCCACTGAAAGTCATTTCTTGCCTTATTGATGTCAAGGGTATCAACTTATTTGACTTGTGGTGTCCCTCTTCCTCCCACTGCCACTTCCTTCTTGTAAATGTTATGATCAGACACTCTCTTATCAGCTGATCGAATGGAAAGAGCCAGCAGGAGAGTGAAGTGGCAGAGGAGGACCTGGAGCCGGAAGACCCAGCCATCACCTACGGATGCCCCAGAGCTGCTTTCCACCCACAGTCAAAGCAATGCCACTAAATACTGTGCCCACATGTGCACGCCCCTGGGGAGGCACTGACACCCCGTCTGTCACCTCCGCCCCCCTTCCCAAGTCAGGGCCACCTCGGAGCCAGAGGCTTTCCCGGATTAGAGTTGTTGCCCTCTTTAACGCATCTCCAGTGACGCAGGGGGCCACTAAAAGCTGAGAGCCGCTGCCTGGAGCCTCCCAAGATGCATGGTTGCCCTTTTAGGGGCATCTGGGAAGCAAACTTCTCTGTCCTGCTAGTGACCCCCAGGCGTGACCTGGAGGCTGCCATCAGGAGATGAGCTCAGCTGTCACCAGGGCACTTTGCTCTCCCATCTACCAGGACCTGAACTACCACACTTGGTTCCTGCCTGGACAAAGCGTTTGGGTCTTGCTCGGGGCTCCTCAGGAGTTCCCATTACCAAGCTCTGTGATCACAGATCAAACAGGCAGGGGCTGCTGTGTGACCTGTGGCCCCACCACTCTGTAGCCCTTCCCATGTGATGAAGAAGTCCCCACTCACACGTCATCCCTGGCAGCAGAGTGGAGACAACAGCGGTCTTCAGGGACCTAGGAGGCCTTTCTGCCCATTGAGGAAATGAAGCTGGGGAGCCTGTCCTGAAGAGGCTGCTTGGTTGTTTCCACCGTGGAAAATGCTGGAAAGTCACTCATGGGGAGGCCTGAGGGTAGCAGAGGCCATTATCAACTAGGCTTTGTCAGACATGGCAGATGAAAAATGAAAACAATGAGGGTGGGGGCCTAATTCACTAGGACCAGGGCCCTAATAAGAAGAGGAGGAGACACCAGAGCCCTCTCTCCTCCACACGAGGACTCAGGGAGAAGGCAGGGATCTATCTCTAAGCCAGGAAGGAGCTCTCACCAGGAACAGAATAGGTAGCATCTTGACCTCAGACTTCCAGCCTCCAGGACCGTGAGAAATAGAAGCCTGTTGTTTAAGCGCCCCCGTCTACGGTGTTTTGACATGGCGGCCTGAGCCCACCACTACGGTATCACCGAAGCTTACGGCCTGAGCCCCAGGGACTCATGTTGGAGACCCATGGAGAGGCAAGGAGAGGGACAAAAGCTGTAAGGGCCACCCAACCCTTGCACTGCTTCACACAACACATTAGAAGGGGTGTCTCCTGCACTTTGTTGAAAACACCATTGCCCAGTGCCTTGGGAAAGGTGGGCTGCTCCAGGAAGAGAGGGTGGGATCAACAGCAGTGTCCAGGTGACACTCTGGAGCCTGAAGTGCCAGGCCCAGGAGAGCTTGCCGTGCTCGCCCGGAAAGGCCAGCCCTAGCGGGAACTGCAACCATCAGGAGAATCCCGCGAGCTCCGGTGGGCTCAGGCATACCCCAAGAGACAGCAGCATGACCCAGAGAAGGGTCACATCAGGCAGCCATCCAGACCTGGGGGAGGTCTGGGAGCCATCCTGGGAAGGTCCCCAAACGTTACAGGGACAGGAGACTCTCCCTGCATTGGCAGGGGTCCAAGGAGCAGGGAAGATGAGGAATGTGTTCCATGAAGTGCCCCCATTTGTAACCATAGTCCTGGTGGGACCCACATCAACTCCAGAATTGTCATTCCTCTGTCCATTCATTTATTCAACAAATATTACTGATCATCTGCTGTGCACCAGGCATTGTTCTATGTTATCTTAGTCTGTTTGGGCTGCTGGAACAAAAGTAACGTCAGCCAGTGGCTTATAGACAATAGAAATTTATTTCTTACCATTTTGGAGGCTGGAAGTCTGAGATCAAGGCACCAGCTGATCAGGTGTCTGGTTCACAGCAAGCTGCCTTCTCCCTGTGTCCTCACATGGAAGGAAGGGCAAGGGAGCTCTCCGGGGCCTTCTTTATAAGGGGAGCTGGCCCCATTCTTGAGGGCTTTGACCAAATCACCTCCTGAAGGCCCCAACTTCAAATACCAGATTTCCAGGAGTGAATTTTGGAGGGACACGAGCATCCAGTTTACAGCATATGCCCTGGAGCTTCATTAGTGAACACAGTATACAAGGTCTCTTCTAGAAATAGCAATTATATCCTGAAGATGGAAGCAGACAACAGACAGTGAACAACCATGTAAAGCCCAGTCTGAGAGAACAGAGCTAAGCGTATGTACATGCATATGTATATATAGTATACACAACACATATATCATACATGCGTATATACGTATATATTTAGTCCCTTTCTTAGTGAGTCAGTCACCAGGAAGTTGTTTCGGTGTCTTCGTAAAGCTTTGAGTTAAAAGGAGAGGGACATGCAGGTAGACATGTTAACCCTGCTCTCGAATTGAATAGAACCTCCTTCTAGAACAGGTAGGCCCCCTTTACACCAACGAACTCTCAGCCATTTTCATCGGGAAGTGGCTCTGGGGTGCTGTCCTCCTGGCAATGTCCCACCACGTGGGCAACCTACTTAGCGTGGCTTAGGAAGACTTGGATCTTCTTGGCTCCCAGGAAAAGTGAAGGGTGATCATCTGCCCACCTCCCCTCACCCATGAACTTGCCAAGCTCCATCTCCAACGTGCATCGATGTGTCACATTCATTTGCCTTGTTATTCCTGGAACCCATTTTCCTACTGGCAACCCCGAATATTGCCTTCGAAACACTCTGGTGTCTACGAGAGCCAAAGGAATCACACATTAAAGCTGTTTAAATAGGCACAGAAATGCAGTTGCTAAATCTCTTTTGTGGCTTTTCTTATAATGTTTTTTCTTATATATTACAATCGTTCGTGTGTGCCAATGTCAACTGTTAAAGGGAATAACACTGCAATCACTATTAAAAAGCAATAATGAGGCTGGAAGACTCACTCCCAGCTTCCCCGCACAGAATCCTATTTGCCAACAATGAGCCTCACACAAACACGATGCCCTTTTGTTCTCAGAGCATCTTCTTACCTTTTCTTGCTTGGTTGCAGCGTCTTGGTCACTTGAGCAGGCCAGACTCCATCTCGACCTTTTTATAAGGAACAGTGTTCCTGCAACTCCCTCAGCTGGTCCCAGGCAGACTCCCTGCCAGGTCCCTGTTGTCCCCTCTGGAGCAGGTAACCTAGTGAAACCTCTCCTTTCTCTCATCACCACTACCCCCCTAAGCTACAGCGGCCATCAATCTTATTACAGTGATGCAGGATCTGCAAGAACCATTCTGCTCACAAATGTTGATACCTTCCTCTCTATACCTGGGGTGTTGCTGAAGACTCCCCATTTTGTCAGCCCCTCCTAAATGCGGACAATGCAAGCACCCCGGGGGAGGAAGGCTGCGCTCGCTGACGTGTCCCCCTGCCCTTCCCCGCGCCCCAGCCCCGCGCCTGCCTGGGATGGTGCCACAGGGAGCAGTGCTCTGCCTTGCAAGGAGGTGGTGACTCCAGCATGTGACAGAACAGAGGGCAGGCTGGAGGCATCCACGGTGTCTGCCTCTCAGGGGATGGTGGAGGTTTCCAGAGGGCCACGCAAGAGAGGCACCAAGTCGGGGAGCTCTGCCAAGACAGAGGGTGTGTTCTAAAATAGCTTGAGCTTGCGGCCCTGGAGTCGCCATGAGAGCCTTGCTGAGCTAATGTTTATTGATGCTGTTTTCTGTTAATTAAATTAAATCTCTTTCTGAAGCTGTGCTGGCAGGCAGGGCTGCCTGGTGGGGTGGAGGGGGTCTATTTTCCCAGGTGCTGGGTGGGGCTCAAGCCAAGGGAAGTGAAATACGATTCCCCCCCCCAAGTGCGGAACTCCCCAGAGTAACCCTGGCCTTCTTGCCAGAGGCCCCCTCTGTCACCAGGGCTGCACATGGATTTCAGCACATCTTGCTTCGATTCATTGCTTTATGCATAAAATTCCACGCAGAAAAATAAAACCTAGACATAATGATTTTGATTGGAAATTACTGTTCTCTAACATAAAACATATTAAATGTCATTAACTTTTATGGATTATGATTCCCTCATGGACGGCATGCTAGCCCTACGTTCAAAAAACGGTAATTTAGTGAATTTGGATCCGCGTGATTTATCTAGAAGACCTGAAATGTCATCAAAATGACTTTGCTTGATACAGATGCACTGAAAACACGAGTTGTTCATTTTTAATTACTGCTGAACCTCTTTATCTGCTGATTTCATCTTTGCAGAATCACTTTCTCGCTAAAATTTCTTTGTAACTCCAAAATCAATACCCGCGGTGTTTTGCGGTCATTTCTGGGCATGCACAGAGCCCCCGTTCCCAGTTGAGGAGGAACCAGGGATGCTCCTCCCCAGGTCCCAGCTCTCGAGCTGTGGGCACGTGTCCCCCTCGGGGTCCATTTAGTGCCGTGTCTTTTGCTTTTTCGTGCTCTTGTTGGTGATTTCACTGTTGAAAATGGCCCCCAAGTGTAGCCCAGAAGTGCTATCCGTGTTCCCAGGCCCCAGGAAGCTGTGATATGTTCAGGACAAGATGCGTGTGCTCGGTGAGCAGCGTGTGTTGCGGAGTCGCTGGCTGTGAGTCCAGGGCTCAGAGTGAATAGTTCAGCGCATGCAGAGGACCTCACTCATCTGCACGTGAACTGCTGCAGAAAGTGCCGAGGTAACGTCCACTGTCAGTGCCCGAGGAAGCTATAGAAAAGATGGAAGAGCAGCTAGACTTGCGGATTTGTGAGATGCTGATCAAGTTGAGAAAATGTAGTAGCAGGAGCATTGTGTGAGGCGGCAAGCCAGAGAAATTTATGGTCCTATTACCCATGGTCCTGAAGACATTAAACCCTCTCGGCCAGTGTTTTATTATAAAGAAATACTGCATGTAATCAATTATGGATAAGAAATATAAATTAAAGGGGCGCCTGGGTGGCTCAGTTGGGTTAAGTGACTGCCTTCAGCTCAGGTCATGATCCTGGAGTCCCGGGATCGAGTCCCGCATCGGGCTCCCTGCTCAGCATGGATTCTGCTTCTCCCTCTGACCCTCCCCCCTTCATGCTCGCTCTCTCTCATTCTCTCTCTCAAATAAATAAATAAATAAAATCTTAAAAAAAAAAAAGAAATATAAATTGAAGTTTCTTTATCCAGAAACACACATAAAACAAGGTTACGTATTGATCAGTTGTTACCAATGCCGTGAAGGAGGCTCACAGGAGCCCAGCCCTGTGTCTCCTCTGGGAGCTTTGGCTCCGTATCCACGAATTCGGTGTTTGTGGTGCTTTACAGGACATAGCTACCGTGAACAATGAGAACGGACTGGCGTTTGTTTTAAATACAAAACTTATACACACAGAAGCTTTAAAATATGAGATTGCTAAGAAAAAATTCGTGTCCTAGGATGAGGATGGTTAAAATTTTGGCTTATACCTTTTCTGTCTTTCTTCAAGGTGCCAGTGTTTGTAATTACATTTTACCCTGTGGTCTGCTGCTTTATTTTGCAGCATTACCTTAAAAGCATTGCTTTTCTCAATAAACATTCACCTACAACCTGATTTTTCATAGCTGTATAATATTCCACCCAGTGAATTTACCCTAATACTTGTGTCTCTGTGGTTGGACAGCATTTCCAGGTGTGGCTGTTAGGTTGTTCACTGCACAAGAGTCCCCAGTAGAGGGGCCCATGAGAGAGGAAGTCAGCTTACACAGAACTTGCCAAGCCAGGCATCCTGGCTGGGGCTGGGTCTTCTTGGAGGAAGGGGTGTTTGGCAGGCCATGAGCCTGGGCACTGGCTGCCCAGAGGGCACACCTTTTTCCCATTTCTTCCTGGATACCACATAAGCCAGGGGAGTCCCAGCTTGGACATCCAGGTTGTTTCCAGCTTAAGGCTCGTGGAAACAGTAAGGCTGTGAAGTGCTTTACTCACAACACCTCCTGACCCAAATCACTGACTGCTAATTATTGATCAGCTCTGAGAAGTGGGGTGAGTAGGTTAAAAACATCTTTATTAATTTAGTAGTAACCATTTCGGGAGAGAGATAATTCAGATGAGTGTAGGCTAATATAAACTCTACTTTTAGGAAAAGTTCTCATGGAGCACATCGGCTGGATGCCGATCCTGGCGGGCGCTCCAGGAGAGCGAATCCAACTTGCTGGCTGAGAAAGCAGCACTTAACACGCACGTAAGCTCAGTGCAAATCATTCCACCTCTTCCTGAATGCTGACAAGTAGCCAGGTCCTCCTGCTCAACCCTGACCTGGAAGAGGATTTGAAATAGGGCAAGGGGAGTTGGCACTCATTTAAAGCCCTTCCTATGCCAAAAATTCTGCCTTTACTCACATTCTCTTGGGGAGCTTCCCTGCCCAGCTGCATCTTCTGAAAAATTAATGAGGAAAGTAACCATCCTCCAAGGTCCTTTTATGCTTGAAAAAAAATCATTCTTACATTGTGTGTTGTTAGACATGGACTTTTATTTGGGGCTATATTTAGTATCGGCACTTGAAACAGGAACATTCCTGTATTAAAATGCTATAACTGGTCTTTCCCAGGCCCCAGGCTCTCTGCCTCAGTCACCACCATGAGCTGTTCCTGCGGGGGTTTTATCTGCTGAGCCCCCCTGCACGGGAATGGGGAGACCCCGGCCCAAGGCCTGCATTGCCCTCTCTTCATCTGCTTCCCCTCTGAAGAATGAAGCCACAGTCATTTCAAATGAATAAACCAAACAGATGGGAGAATTCTAAAAGTGTATTATTTTGGCTTTTTAAAAATAATTTCTTTCTAAATGGCTGAAGTGTATTTTCCCTGTTTCTCCTTTTGGGCAGCAGCTTTGTGGGCTGCCCGTGCCGTGATCCTGGTACCCTCCCCAACCCTCCACAGCCCCGCACGTGCGGAACATGTGCCGTCACCCAGTCAGGCCTGTCTACCTGCAGCCAGCATCCAAGGGTGACCCCCACCAGTGATGCTGCCCCCCAAGGGTTAAGTCTCTTCTCCTCCCTGAAACCCTGAGTGAATAGCTAAGCAGACACATCCTTTCCAGGGCAAGTGTTATAAAGGGGTAGAATGGCCAACTAAGCGGTTGACTTCGGGACCTCAGGTTCAAGGCAAAAGCATGGGTGGCATTTCCC
This sequence comes from Neomonachus schauinslandi, assembly GCF_002201575.2. NCBI lineage: Eukaryota > Metazoa > Chordata > Mammalia > Carnivora > Phocidae > Neomonachus > Neomonachus schauinslandi. The sequence goes on along the minus strand of NC_058405.1, from coordinate 188,925,568 downwards.
GTTCCCTGAAGGTGTGCCTCCCAGTGCTCAGGGCTCCCCTGACCCACTACGGTGAACTCCAGTCCCCAAATCTCCAGGTGAAGTGGGCAGGATGGGTAACCCTGGTGCTGCAGGTGGTAGGATGGATTTTCAAAACAAATAGAAGGGACAAGGCTTCAGGGGAGAGGGAAGTGTCGCCCCCAGGCAGCTGCTCCCCATCGTGGGAGCAGGAGGGAGGGTGATCCTGGCCCTGTCAGCAAGCCCCACCCCAGGGTTGGCAGTCCCTTTCTGGGGGGCAGCATCTCCACCTGGGGGGCTGAGTGTCCCTCCCTCATGCCGAGGCACTGCTGAGTGGGAGACCACAGGGTCGTCTCTCTCGGGGGCTCCTGGAGCAGCCCGCATACAGGTGAGGACCACACTCCCCTCTCCTTGGCATCAGGAAGCTGCGGGGCTCAGGGGTCACTGCAGAGAGGAACAGAGCAGACCTTCGGAGCTTCCCTGGGCCTGCGCGGTTCTGCTCTTCAGCTGTCCCTCCAACTCGTTTCTGCACAGGCTCTTGGCACCTCCCACGACCCGACCCATCAGTTACTGCTGCCTGGGACTGCACCCCACACCTGCAAGACTCCCCACGTCCTGGGTGCCCTTCCATGGTCTCCACCCCAGACTACGGAACCCATCCTCCTCACCTCTTCAGCAACTACGTATCAAAGTTCATACTTTTGATTCTTTGCATCTCCCCTCGCAATCTGGGGATTCCTGCTTTGAGGGCCCGAAGTTAGGGGTCTGGAACTTTCACTCTGGCTTTGCCATTCATTAGCTGGGTAATCTCAGGGAACACATTCCTGTTTTCTTAGCTTCCTGAGTCAGAGTGTGTCCCAAACACCGGTGAGTGCGTTGGTAGCAGACCGCAGAAAGGATGCTGTGAATGTATAGCTGAATGAAGACACTAGGGACTAGAGTATCTGTATGTGCTGGTTTGGGAACTGTCTCTCCTTTATGCTAATAACAGTTTCCAAATCGAATTTATGGGGGAGGAGTGATCAAATGTTTTCAGTATTGAAATTATTATTATGGTAAGTGATGACTATTTAATTTTTTATCTTATTGATCATCTTTGCATGAGAAGATTAGAAGTTGGTGACTTTATTGTTGCCAATCCCCTTTATTTTGTTTGTTGTATTTAAATGGTCTCCAGATCCCCAATTCCTGGAAGTAATGGGCTCAGTGCTTTTTGTAACTGTTTTCACATGTACAGCTACGGAATTGACTATAACTATGAGCGGTCTAATACCCTTGTCTGAAGGCATTTTCAGCAATGATCTTGAAAACCTCTTAATACGTTCTTGTGATAAATCTTTTTAAATTTTAATAGAATAATTCACTTGGTCTGTTTTGAAGAAATGCACTCTTTTCCGAGGAAAATGTTGCTCATCCCTATCTGCTTTGTCCCTCAGGAAGGTCAGGTCTAAACACTCCATTATAGTCAATGTATTGGGTATATTATATATGTTTGCTTTTTTGTTTCTCTCTCCTTTTATGTTATGTTTGGTCTTATTTTTATTTTTCTCTAAAGATTTTATTTAGTCATTTATTTGAGAGAGAGAGAGCACACAAGTGCGGGGAGAGGCAGAGGAAGAGGGAGAGAGAGAGAATTTCAAGCAGACTCTGTCCTGAGCATGGAGCCTGACCGGAGCTCGATCTCACAACCCTAAGATCATGACCTGAGCCAAAACCAAGAGTTGGACGCTTAACTGACTGAGCCACCCAGGTGCCCCGGTCTTATTTTTATTTTTGAAGTTAACTTTTATTTTTTCAATCTTTAAAAAAAATAAGCCATGTCAGAACCTCTTTAGGATAGAGTATGAACAATAAATGCAGAATTTTTAGAAAGTTAGAAATATGAACACACTAATTGAAAAATTGTTTAGCTCTTGAGGAGGAAATTCTTATAAAATAAGCACAAAGGGATAATGAAGACATGAAAAAAAGTAAACTTCCCAGTAAGCAAGGAACTGTGTGAATTTACACAGTGGGAAGATCCCCGCCCCTCCCCCACCCCAATACAAAAATATAAATTGGTACATCTTTTATGACAGACAATTTAGCAATAAATATCCAGAGTTTTAAAGTGTGCATGTCTTTTGCCCTTTTGTTCCTTGGCATTCCTTGTTAAAGAATATGATTAAGGATGTGTTTATTTGTTACTAGTTATCAAGATCAATGTATTGCTTATCAAGATCATTTTAATCAGGTTGGCAACAACATAGAACAACAGCAGCCGCAACCTGAACGTCAGAGCTCTGCATTCGATGGCTGATTGTGCTCCATCCTCATGACGGACTCCTCTGGAACCACCACGGATGATTTTCTACCAGCTATGACTGCCCAGTGACTACAGCCCATTACCAAACAGCATGTCTATTGAAATCTAACAGTTGTAAAGAAATATAAGCAAGACTAGAAAATTATCTGGAAATGTCTTCACAAACACAAAAGCAATAGATACCATGAGGGACAGGCCTTTAAAGAGACGTGTTACTGTCTTCTCTTTGCTTACCTCCATGTTTTGACCCCCCCCCCCGCAATGAACCTGTATTATTTTTATAGTAAGATGAATTGTTTTCAAAAGTAAAAAAAAAGAGAGAGAGAATGCATGCAACCTGATCATAAGTAAAATAGTGTATCATAAGAAAACTGCTTTTCCCTTTGTTCTTCAATTGGCGTATGTTTAAAATATAAAAATACTTCGTATATGGTTGACAAGAAATGCCCTGCAATCGCAGTCTGCAATGTGGTGGTCAGCTAAGATGCCTTGGGTTAATTTCAAAGTTGTTACTATTTTTTTCTGGGTTTTACCTTAACATGAAGTGCCAGCCTTTCATGGGGGAAGTAAAACTGGGGGGAACCAGAGCCTGGGGGGAGCCCCATCCGACGGCAGCACACAATCCCAGTCTTCTTCTCCTGCTCGTTCCTGAGGGCCGTCCCCACAGTCCTCAGGACTTCTGGGTAAGTCTCAAATATATTGTGCATTGTCTATGTTTTGAGAATTTACCAAGTCGGAAACGCAACATACTCATGCGGGGGATACAAATGTAACCAAAATGTGATGCTTTGAGATCCAGGAATGATGGACAACCTGTGGAAATTCAAACTCCTCAAAACTGTACAGCTGAAATCAGCTCTTCCCTTATGAACACATACACCCATTCCTACCTCAACGAATAGGCAACACAAATCAAGAAAACCTTTCACCCAAAGTATCTGGAGCCGTAGCATGGTTTTTACCGACAGTCACATCCGTTGGGTGGAAAATGAGGAACAGAGGACAGAATTTAATGATTTCAACACACCGAAGTCCAGATGAACTGCTTACACTGGTCTTCTAGAATGTCGCTCGGTGACCCCAAGCCCATGATGTCCTGCTGCCTCCCTTCCAGGCCTACCTTTCTCCGCTCACTCATTCTCTCCCTCTTACTCACATCCCCCCTCCTCCTCTGGCCACGCGGGGCAAACTTCCCAAATAACAGCCCACACCAAATACAGACTAGCCATACGGCCATTGTTCCACGTTCTCTATTCATATAATCCTCGTGTAACCCTTCAAGAAAAGCAGCTCCTTAAGAGGAATCCTGGGGCCAGCTGGTGTTTTGTGTGTTTGTATGTGTTTACCTCATTACATACATAATTATATTAGCTATTCTGAAACCTGGAGTTCAGTTTTCAGAGCTAGAAGGAACAAAGGAGCAACAGTGGGTTTATTCTCTGTGTAGCCGCTAAGAGGTAAGACAGATTCATATAACGATTCTATTTTCTCAGATGCTCTTTTAATTTAAGAAGATGAAACCAACAGCTACTACATCTAGCTCAACTCCAGAAGGAACCCAAAAAACAATTCCACAATTCTGTTTCAATTTACCTCAATACAGTGTTTTCAAGCCAGTTGGATGGAGAGAGAGGGAGCTGGGGGTAGAGAGAGAGTGGAACAATCAAGCAGTTGTAACTCTACGGAAGTCGTGTCCGGAATCCTGATCCCCCCCACCCCGCCCCCTGGTTTCCTGCCACCTCACCTGCACCTTTGTAGACGGCCCGGGAGCCCAGGATGGCCGCTCAGGTGCAGGTGGAAGTGCAGGGGCAGAAGGAGGGGTCCAGTGCTTCGGGGCTTGGCACAGCGGGCGCCCACACCAGTACCTGCAGACACACTCACCCTCACTCCCACACACACTGTCTTGTTATGATTTATAATAAATACATATCTTGGTCTTCCTGCAGGTTCCTGCCTCACAACCCCCCAAATCCTTGGAATTTCCTGAGCAACGAGAGCAATGGGAGCATATATTGTTATAACATTTGGTCTCGGGTCCCCAGTTCCTGAAATCCTTTCAGAGCCATAAGGTGAATGGGTGTCTCATTATTCATGACAAGCCCCTTTCCACTAGAATGAATTTATTTTAATGAGGTGACTCTTGGAAATTCCCTGACTTTGGGGGGAGAATGGTTGTCAGGAGAACTAACCACGGATAGAGAGCTGGAACTTTCCATCCCACCCCCTGATTTCCCGGGAGGGGTGAGGATCTGCAGGTTCGATTAATGACCAACGGCCAGTGATTTACTCAATCAGGCCTGTGTAATAAGGCCTCCATAAAATCCCAAAGGGTCAAGATGGGGAGAGCATCCAGGTTGGTGAACCAGTATGCTTCCCCAGACCACTGAGCTGGGCCCCAAACTCCACAGAGACATAAGGTCCTTTGTTCGGGGCCTCACCCTGTATATCTCTTCATCTGGCTGTTGATCTGTATCCTTTAATATTCTTTATAATAAACTGACAATCTAGTGAATAAACAAGCTTCTTGACCCCTGTGAGCTGCTCTAGCAAATTAATCGAACCCAAGGAGAGGGTTGTAGGAACTTCTGATCTGTAGCTAGTAGGTCAGAAGCCCAGGTGACCTGACTTGAAATTGGTATCTGACGCAGATGGCAGTTTGTGGGACTGAGCCCTGTCCTCTGGGATCTGATGCTGTCTCTGAGTAAATAATGTCAGATTGAGTTGAATTATAGGACACCCAGCTGGTGTTAGAGAACTTTTTGGTAGCATGGGAGGCCCCCATTCCACCCTGGAATTGGGAGACGAGACAGTAGACACACACACAGCTCACACACACACACACACACACCTGTTGTCTTTGCTGAGAGCACACTCCCTTGTCTGCCCACAAGTATTAGGCATCTACCCAAATGTCTTCCCGGAAATCCATCAGCAGCTTCCCTCTGCTTAGCGTACCTTCTATGTTCATCTCCATAGTTCTTCTCACACTATTGGCTTTCTCGACTCTAGACTGAAAGTTCCTTGAAATCTGGAATTGCATCTTGTCATATCCTGGGTACCTAACAAGGGAGCCTTTCATCCAGTGTTGTTGGGAAAACACATTAGGGAACAAAACACACTATGACAACACTTTGGGAGTTTTTAACACAAAGATATTTTTGTGTTTATGTTCCATTCATTTTTGATCCCTCCCACCACAGACAGAATGTAGAGAGCAAAATATGACATGGGTTTGTCATGACCAAGAGCAAAGGTTTCGACTCGCCTGCTCTATCAAGTGGTAGCTCAGGGGTCTGCGCTCAGTGCTGCTTTCCCAGCCCCTGGGACCAAGTGGCCAGAAGGGCCATGCGTCACTCCCAGGGGCACGTGAGAGTGACTTCTCTACCTGCTGTCCTTGCCACGGCCACACAGGGACTCACGTTCCAGAAGGTGCAGACACAGTTTCTGGAGACCCTGTCAGACCCTCCCTGACCAGATGACATGAGGAGAAAGAACCCTCGCTATTTTAAGCCCCTAAGACAGAAATTCTTAATCTGCTACCACAGACTTGCTTAGCTCGTCTAATTGCAGAATGCACATTCTTCTAGAAAAGTGTGTCTGTAAGGTCCCTTGAAGCTGTAATGGGCTGAATTGTGTCCGCCTCAAAACCCCATGTTGAAGCCCTAGCGCTCACGACCTCAGAATGTGCGGCTATGTGGAGATAGGACCTTCGAAGAGATAATTAAAGTTAAATGAAGACAGAAGGCTGGGGTCCTGATGCGGACACCAGTGGGACTGGTGTCCTTTCTAAAGAGGAAGAGACACTGGGGACGCACACACACAGAGCACAGAGCCCGTGAGCGCACAGCAAGAAGACCGCCAAGGGGAGAGGCAGCCGAAGAAATCCATCCTGCCGGCTTCACCTCGCACTTCCAGCCCCCAGAAGTGCCACAAACACACTTCTGTTGTGTAATCCCCAGAGTCGGTGGCACCTCGTGACAACAGGCTGAGCAGACAAATACAATGAGCCTGATATTCTATAAGTTTCATCTTTTATTTGCATGATTGGAGGTGAAATCTATAAGACTCACAAAATTCGGGGATAAATGATATAACATGTCCTCTTTTGTTAGGATTTCTTAGTAACCATGGAACATAAGGTAATATATAAGAGTAAAAGAAACACAATTCTGTTTACCCTTCCATGAAACTTTTAAATTTCTTAGCATCCCAGTCAAGGATTTATGATGTAATTTCAGAAAGCCCACATCTTGTTTTGAAAAATGCACTTTCTGTGGGTGTATCTGAATGGTGGCCCTACACATCCCAGGGACACTGGCTAAGTGAGTGCTCATTTGTATAGCATGACAAAATCTTTGTTGGGAGCTGGGGTGAAATCAGATTTAAGTGAAGAGCTTGGTTTTGAATATGGGGATTGAGGTATTGGTTCGCTTCATGAATATGGGTATGTAACACCCAGGAGCGAATATTTCAGCCAAGAAATAATGCACCAGGTTGTCAGGTCAGCTGTATACGCGCTTCCATCCCCCCTCCTATGTCCACAGCACATTTGGATACCTTGCTCATCAGTTAGGACACCTGTCTCCCACCAAGTCTGAGCGTGGCTCGTGACCCCACATGAGAGAAAAGGAGCCCCCTCAGTGAATCAGGAAGGACCATGAGCTAAAACCGAAGCTGTTACGGAGGCTCCCAGTCTGTCCGCCTTTTAATTGTATGATTGTCCTTTTGCTGTGGGTTGAACTGGATCCCCCAGAAGGGTCTATTTAGGTCCTAACCTCTGGGTACCTGTGAATGTGACCTTATTTGGAAACAGAGTCTCTGCAGATACAATCAAGTTAAGATGAAGTTATCTTGGATCAGGATGGGCCCTAGGGACTGGTGTCCTGATGAGAAGGGAAAATTTGGACAGAGCCACAGAGGAGCGACGCTCACAGAGAAGGTGGCTGAGGGACGTGGAGGCAGGCATGGCAGTGGGGAGGCATCTGTGAGCTGAGGAGCACCAGGGAGCACCAGAGATCATCAGGGAGCACCAGGGAGCACTAGGGAGCACCAGCAATGGCCCGAGGCCTGGAGACACAGCAAGGGAGGCTTCCCTGAGCCTTCAGAGGGGACATGGCTTTTCAACACCTTGATTTCCGACTTCCAGCTTCCAGAACTGTGAGAGAATTAAACTTATTTTATTTTATATCACCCTCTTTGTGACCTGATTGTGGTCATTTGTTACCACAACCACAGGAAACTAGACACTTTAGCTCCTGCCAATTCCTTCCTATAGCATGGAAAATTTAGAGCCAGTGATGGCCATGGGTATAGGTAAAAAAGAAGACACACACACACACACTCACACACTCACACGCACACACTCACCCGCACACACTCACACACTCATACACACTCAATAATAAATGAAGAACATAAGCCCGGGGTTGTGTAATACAACATGCCATAAATACTCACTTTTTCACTGACCAAAGGAGCAGAGAACTACACAGTTAATCTTCAATGAAATGATTCTGACACAAATAACTTTCATTTGATATACTGCCTTTTATGCTGGAAAGAGAAATACGCTTTTTTGCTTGCCCTTGGCCAACACCAACTCTGAAAAAGTTCCTCTTACTCCAGCTTTCCTGCCTGAGCCCCCGAAGACCCACAGCGACACCTCAGTGGCCCTTCTGGGGACCAGCGCTGTGCTGACCCTCACGGACGCCCACCCTGCCTGTTAGAATATAACACCAGCTACGGTGATGAGCCATTGCCTCCTATCCAGCCTCTCAGTCCTTGAGGGGGACTGAGATTCAAAGACAAGCTTGGGAGGGTCAAGTCATAGAATCCCTGCACCTTTTGAAAGGAGATAAAATGCGATAAAATGGGGTCATTTGTCAGAAAGCAAAACAAAGCCTTTTTCTTAACTACAGAACCCACATGCGGTGGTTAAGAAACTAGGGAAAGCAGACCTGGTGTTTTCCTTCCTGCTTCATATGCTTTAAGTTTCTCGTAAGTTGTAAGTTTCACAATGGGCCATGGGTCACCAGCCTAAACAGTTGAGACCGTTCTGGAAAGAGAGGGGATTTGACATATCAGGACATGTGTTTCTAAAATCACTGTGGAAAATCGATGCCCTCCCAGTCATGAAATCCTTTGACTGCCTTGATGAGATCATTGTAGTCTTCCGCAATGCTTCATGGTATAATTACCAAATTGTGCAAATTAATGCTATTTTTAGTTATTTTTTTTCTATAGAGACTTTAACACCAGCGCATTCTTTTACCAGATTCATAAATCTTAAGCAATTTCAGCCTGAGTAGGCAAAAGTTGAAACAAAGATGCAAGGCAGTGTTGAAATATTTAGAAGCTTGCTCTGAACCATTCCAAATCCATTATTTTTAGACTGAAGTTTTGAAAATACCACTTCATAATAATTCATAATCAGAAAAGTTCTCCACAACTATGGGAACTAAAGACCATCCACTGAGTTGAAAATTATGGAATAAACACCAATCCCAGGGAGCATAGTTCTGGATACCAATCATTCTGTGACAGTCACCCTGGCCTGGACCCATCTAAACTACATATGTGCGCCTGGCAGGCCTGGGTTCTTCGTCATCAGCCTCTTGGAGGACAACACCAGCCCCCGCACCCCACCCTGTGGTCCGCTACCATCTCCTGCCTGCGGAGGCCACTGCTTCCTGGAAATGAGACCCTCTCTTGAAGAACCCGCGGGCTTTATCTGGTCCCCGAGTAGAAAGAGATCTGCAGCTTTTTCCAGAAAGTTCAGCATGGAAAAGTTCCTCACAAGGAAGCTTCAGCAAGAATAAAAGTGGCAAGTAGGGTCAGGAGATCCCCTGGCCAGAGTTTGGTTCCAGATGTGGGCGTCTTAACTTCCTGAATGTGATTCCTCCTTCTGTGAACGTCTGCTTTTCCTGGGGGGCACATTTGTCTGACACCTCCAGCTGTGGGCTCCTTCAGGGTCCACCTCAGCTTTAAGACAAGGTCATGGTCCTCTCTAGGTGGCCCCAACCAGTGACCCAGCAAGGCCATGCAAGGGCTTGGTTTTCCCACCCAACGCAGAGCTCCTGTCTTGGGCATTTCCCTCCAGCACTCCCTCTTGGGTGGGGAGCAGGGACTGTCTAGTCTGCACCACGGCCTGATGTCCCCCCCACCCCACCCCCACCGGCTCAGTCCTGCCCTCTCCCCTTAGCTGCCACAGCCATTACCCCCAACAAACCCTTCATCCCTAACTCCATCTCCAGCACAGCTCTCCAGACAACCAGCCAGCTTACAACATGTCGTCAAACCCTTAGACACAGACTTACTGAATTCTAAAGAATCTAAAGAAAACAAAGGGAGTCAAATTTGGCTGAACCTATAAGAAAGGCAATTTCAGGAGGGGGGATGGGACTTGAGACCACCAACTGGCATATATTTAGAGGACAGAAAATAGGATTTTAAAAAATTGAAAGGGTACGAATTTTATTAGTTTATTAAATTATTAATTTATTAATCTTGATTTTTCAGTTTTCCTTTCATGTCTCAGAGTCCACATGTCTTTTATCCAAATTACCATAATTTTTTTGGTGAGGGGAGGTGTGGAGGGTTGCTTAGAAGGTCATAGGCCCTTTGTGTTTTTGTTTTTTTTTTTCTAAGATTTTATTTATTTCTTTGAGAGAGAGACAGAGAGTATGAGAGAGAGAGGGAGCACGAGCAGGGGGAGTGGGAGAGGGAGAAGCAGGCTTCCCGCTGAGCAGGGAGCCCGATGTGGGGCTCGATCCCAGGACCCGCAGATCATGACCTGAGCCGAAGGCAGACGCTTAACCGACTGAGCCCCCCAGGCGTCCCTTAGGCCCTTGGTGCTTTGTGCACAGTAAACAACCAGTAAGGAGTGCTGGTCTGGGATAGCCTCTTTTTGTGTCTGTCAAGGAATTCTCTGGCCCATTCTCAAGGTCAGCATTTCTACCGGTGAATGCAGAGATGCCGCCCACACACGGCAAGGCCACAGCAAGTGTGTGTGAACAAAAGGATAGAAACTTTCTCCCAGGAGCCTCGCTAGTGCCCTTGGAGGCGGAGGTCTGGGAGGATTCTGCAGCAGGTGGGAACTCTTCAGCTTCCGAATCCGACATTTCAGCTCCCAGGTCTGGGCTTGCAGATCTGGGCAGGGTCTCCGGGAGCGGTCTGTGCTGGCCTTGGTGAAGCTGGAAACAAAGTGCCCAGGGAAGGTGTGGTAGCACAAATAGGCTGGCCCCGGGCGCCCGGGTGGCTCCGTCGGTTGGGCGGCTGCCTTCGGCTCGGGTCATGATCCTGGAGTCCCGGGATCGAGTCC
>NC_058405.1:188852751-188914936 GCF_002201575.2 Neomonachus schauinslandi | reverse complement strand
GCTGCCTTCGGCTCGGGTCATGATCCTGGAGTCCCGGGATCGAGTCCCGCGTCGGGCTCCCTGCTCGGCAGGGAGTCTGCTTCTCCCTCTGACCCTCCCCCCTCTCGTGCTCTTTCTCATTCTCTCTCTCAAATAAATAAATAAAATCTTAGGAAAAAACAAAAAAAACAAATAGGCTGGACCCTGGAGCAGGAGCAGAGCTGGGACGGAGCACAGGTTTTCACAGAAGAAAACACCAGCTGCACTGAGGTGACCATCTCGAGCTTTGTGACTGGGCCCAGCTGTCCTCTTCCCTTGTGGTTCCTGCCTCCATGCTTTGTCCCCCGCTCTGGGCCCTGGGATGCCCATCAGCTGGACTCCCACGCATGAGCTCTGGTTGGGTTTGGCCAATGAGGAGCAGCTGGAGATCGGAGAGAGGAAGGGAGTGGGGGAGGGGTTGGGCATTATCCCCTTGGCTCCCTCCTCCTCCCCAGGGAGGTCGCCACCCACAAACCATCCCCGTCCCTCAACCAAGGGTCCCTACCCCTCTCCAGACACCTGAGTCTTCACCCTGACTGCTCAAAGCACCTTCCACTCTAAGAGGTCCTGGAGAGATGTGTGGACACTGGCTCTCGCCCCTCCAGTCAGAGTGGGCATCTAACCAGCTCCGAGGTGCACCTTTCAGAGGCTCCACACCTGTGCTCCCTTGAGGCTCTGCTTACTCTCTGTCCCTCCTCCCCTCAGACCCGTGAAGGTGCCAGGTCAGCGTCTACTAGCTCTGGTTATTCCCGGCTCCCTCTTGCAAACGAACGCCTCCGGGACTCATCTTACCGCGAAAGTGCGTCTGTTTTCTGTGCGACCCTGACCGGCTCCCCTCTTCCACGTCCTCCGCGGCCGGCACCCCCTTTCCAACTCCCCATCTCTGACAGTGGCATGTGTTCTGTTGCTTACTTCATCAGCAGGTTCGGGACACGCTGACTGAGGTGACACGCCAGGGTTGGGGCCAGAGGCTGGACAGAGAAGAGGCCTCAGAGCCCGGGCATCCCAGGGGCTGGGCTTGACCCTGTGGGAGAAGGAGTCCCTGGAGAGCCCAAGAGATGAGAGAAGGGGAAAGTCCAGGGGACAGGAGAGGGATGAGACAAGAGGGGAGAAGAAACAAAGATGCTGGGTCACGGAGGCAAATGGAGAAAAGTACTAAGGTTTGTTTAAACTTCATTTTGATGAGTTGATGGCCTCCCCTGTAAGCACACTGCAAAGGCATCACACAAACCTGCGCACAGCTGAAGGCAGGGGTCCCTGCAAGTGTTTCCCCAATACTGGTTCCTGCACCCCACGCTCTGCTGAACCAGTCCCTTTACCCCACGCGCCCCTGCCAAAGGCCCCCCTTCCTCTGTTCGTATTCATGCTCAGCTCCAATGCCCCAAATCCTAACAAGGCGTCTTCACCCCAGCTTGTGTTCCATCGGATCCCCAGGCCCATGCTGGGGCACCCCGACCCTGGCGTCTCCCCAGCAGCCCCTCCCTGGCCCTCGCCCCCCCACCCCTCCCCAGGCCTCCCAGGCTGCAGAGGGAATGAGCGAGATCTCTTCTGCAGTGAAAAATGAAGCCCCAGGCAGGCACTTTCCCTATTTAAATCTAAACCAAATTAATTTGGGGAATGGCATTTGCGGTTTAATTCCTAATGACTGTACATGAGTGGATACGTCCTATTTTCTGATGAGATATTTCACCGTCTCTCCCACAAAAATGGCAAAATGAATGAGCGTAGAAGTGATGGATGCGGAGAAGCCAACTGTAAACAAAAGTAAATGCGTTTTCCCAGTGCAAACCCTCTCGTAATCTGAAGGACGCTGCTTCATATCCCCCTGAAGCCTCATTTGTAACATGAAGTGGTTGAAATGGATGATCTCATACTCCGTGACTTCATGAGTTTCTATGGTTTTATAAGGCGAGAATGGGACAAAACAGCTGCTCACAGAAGGAAGGTTCCTTTGGTCTGACCACTTTTTCCTGGCCTCTGTGTGAAAGGGAAGGGGTCAGAGGCAACACTCAACAGTGGAGACTTTCAAGCAAGGACACACCTTCATGGGGTTGGGTCTCAAGGAGACTGAACAGGGACAACCTGCTGCTTACCAGTCTCCAGCAACTGGAATTCCTTCCGACTTACCCACCTGCCCAGGGAGGACCACGGCCTGACCTCCTCATGCTGCTCATGATCCCTGGGTTGGTTTGGCTTGGTTTTAATATTGATTCGGTTGTCACTATAAAAGCAGAGCAAAGTCATTTGTGGAAATTTTCAATAAACAAACAAAAAGAAAAAAAAAAAAAAGGAAAGGAAATTCCCTAAAAGGTCTGGCACCTAAGGCTAACTGTCGGCTTTCTTCCACATTTCCTGCCACTTGTGTTAGATGTGTGATTTTTGAAATCACGATCTCTCTGTGCGTAGGAGTCCACATCTCCGTTTTGTCCTGTCCCATGGGAGCGGGAGCATTGAGAGCACGACGGAGTGGATGTCTGTGCACAGGGACTGCAGCCCTCAAAGAAGACGTTGTACTGCAGCAACTTCTTTAAAGAATAGTAATAAAAGAAGAGAATCGGTAGACTAGAAAGTAGGAATGGGACGGAGTTATATTTTTATATCAAAGCACTCGACAATCTCTCAGTGTGTCCTTTTCTACAAAAAGACAGAACAAGGGAGTCGGAAATGCAAAATAAAGTGGAATTAAACGCTCTCACCCCGGAAGACGTCTCCACCCCCCGAGCCCAAGGCTGCTACTTCCTTTGCCCACATCTCTCCGACCTGGTCTCGCAACCCCTACCCCTGGCCTCCTGCCCTGTGACCTGACCGAGCGCTCAGGCTCAGATCCAGAGATTGGTTGTGGCGTCTGGGGGGACGCCAGACCCTGCTTTCTTGCTGTGCTCGTCCCTGGGCTGTGTCCACCTCTGGCCCCAGGACCTGCCCCAGCCCAGATGACAGATGTGGGCAATCTGGAACACCGGAGCTCCCACAGGGCTCCATCTCGGGATTTGTCCACACACCTCGACACTCACTCCACCCAAAGGACAGGCCTTTGCCTCAGGGCTCTGCGGGCACCGGGCCCCTCCCCTCCCCCAAGCCCCATGGGTGCCACACCCACCTCCCTGCCCCTCTGACTCATTTCTGGCTCTACCTCCTTTATGCGCATCTCGGCGCGGACAGCACACTCTAATTACAGTCCCTTACGTTGCTGAGATGCAGCGGGGTCCGTCATAACTTGACGGTCGTGTTTCTATCATAGAAGAAGGAAAGAGCCAGGTAGCTATTCTTGGAGAGGGCATCTTCAAGTGTCCTTGACACGCAGCTTGATGCCGCACCGTCGTCAAATCAGATGTCTCAAAAGCCATCGGTGTTTCCCTCACCTCCTGGCATGTGCTGAGAAAGAAAAGCAGATTATTTCATCAGAGGGAGCTGATTCATTTTGTGGTTTTGGCACAATTTCCCCAACTCCATATACCCAAACCATCCTTAGGAACAAAGCACCTGCGTGCCAAGTTGAATCTGCCTCGGATGCTCCGCACATGCGCCTCTGACAAGTGCTAACAAGGCACCTTCCTCGTCAAAGCCCGCTTCCTGAGGACCCCAGCCTCGGGGGAGGCAATTCCACGGTGAGGACCAGGAGGGCTTTGCGTTCATGGAGACAAAGCAGGGGGACAGTAAAGCCTGGCCAGGCTCAGAGAGATGGTGGGAGTCTGTCCAAGCACAGATGGGGTGGATGGTTCTGTCACAGAGATGCAGTCAGCACCTCACGACGCTGGCAGGATGGAATCCGAGGAAAAGGGAAAAGGCAGACCACCCGAAAGCTACTCTTTGTGCCCTTCCTTACCTGTGAACATGGAGATGAGAAGCCCAGGTATCGGGATTAAGACAACGGAAATCTCCCTAGAATCTAGCGTCAGCCCGTTGGCAGGTGGCTGGAAGCACCGTGCCGAGGAGGACATGAGGCCAGAGCTGGGGCCACCGCCCTCGCAGCTCTGCTGGCCTAGAGACCATTCCCTGGCCGCCCCACCCCCGACCTTTCTGCACGCACGGCTTGTCCGGCTTATGTGTGCTTGCAGTTAAGGAACAATCCAGAAGGCTCTCCCCAGGGCTTTACAATTATGCATTAGCAGCTTTCGAAGGAGTGGCCTCCCCTGGAGGAACTCGTAATTCTGTTTCATCACACACTTATCCGCAAGCCCTTTCCAACCCTATTTCCAATAAAACTTATTTGCAGGGCTCCTATTTCTAAAATTCACCCTTCCCCAAATCTTAATTACTGCAAAGAATTCCAAACTGAATATGCCTCACACTTAAAAAAAAAAACAAAAAAAAAAACAAAACACACACACACACACACACACACATCCCCAGAAGAATCCTCTAAATATATGTGTTATCTCCCGCCTCAGTGTGGGGCAACTGAAGGACACCAGCCTCGGGGCTACGAAGTTCGGCTCCAGCCTAACAATTTGGACTGAACGATGATTGCTATGACTCGTCTGCTCAAGTGGGAAAAAAAAATCATTTCAAAGATCTGGTTTGCTTAAATTTTAGTTGTAACATGAACCAGTTGTTTCATTACACTTAATAGACTTCGGTAGGACTCGGGAGGGAATAAAGGGTAATTTTATGATTAATTGCTTGAGATGGTTAAAAGTGTATTTCCTCGCTCCTAGATTTTTCTTTCCCACTTGAATCCTAACTAGCATTTCAGAGGAAATAGGTCTGTTCCTCTGCTTGACAGAAATACTTGCAGGGGCCTGAGCTGGCCGGCTTTGCAGGGAGAGCAGCAACCCCGAGCTTCCCCGCTCAGACGACCCACCAAGAGTCGGGGTGGCTGCAGGTTCGGGGTGGCAATTTAAAAGCAGGCTGACATGCTTAATGCCTGGATGGCTCAGTCGTTCAGCCCCTGCCTTTGGCTCAGGTCATGATTCCGGGGTCCTGGGATCGAGCCCCGCGTCGGGCTCCCTGCTCAGCGGGAAGCCTGCTTCTCCCTCTCCCACTCCCCCTGCTTGTGTTCCCTCTCTTGCTATCTCTCTCTCAAATAAATAAATAAAATCTTAAAAAAAAAAAAAAAAGGCAGGCAGACAGAAATAGGCCCCTCCCTCCCTGCCACAACCTTAGAAGAGGTCAGCAGGTAAAACGAGGAGTCCTCCTGGTTTTGCTTTCTCCTGAGGTCTTTCTGCACATTTTCTCAGCTATTCAAAGCAGCTCTGCGTTCTCAGACCTCCCTCCTGAGATGCACCCTGGGCAGGTTTTCAGGAGCTCCTTTGGCTTCTACACCTCATGCCCTCTCCCCCCGGCCCTGTTCTGGTTCATAGCTGATAAAAGACAATCCAACGTGCTGCTTTTCTGGAAAATATCAGATAAGTGATCCCAGGCAGGCATGCTTTTCCCGTCTGGCTGAGCAGGGGGGCAAAAGTTTTCATCCTGTCAGTGCCCAAGAGCGAGGCGGGGGGGGGGGGGGGACGGACCTCGGCGCACTCAGGAGGCCGAGCAGAGACCAGCCAAGAGGCTCCTGGGGCCCAGCACAATTCCACCGCAGTGAGGGCCATTTCTCTGGAAGCGCTACTGCTTTTCCAGAAACGCCCGAGGGAGAGGGGACACTGGCCTCTGTACCTCTTCTTCTCCAGGTCCTTCAACTCTTGGTGTCTGGAGGAAAATCTCAAATGCTGAGACAGACAGAGGGCTTCTTCCCTTACCTCCCTCACCCCCGACCCATGGCACCACCTGCCTAACTAATGTGAAAAATAAGTTGATACAGACTAAGCTTTCTGCACAGGTTACTTAACGAAGGGAACCTATGCACAGGGACTAGACGTACTTTTTCTGTTTGCTTCTCTTAAGAACTGTGATGGGGGGTCTCCCGGAACCTGGTGCAATCAGCAAACTAAGACCATACCTGTGGCTTTCTGCCTCCTGCCTGACGGCTTCCTTCTTGACGTCCACCCCAAGTCCACCTGGGCCTCACTCAAGGTTCTGGATCCTGCCTGGATCCCCATTTACAGCCAGCCAAACCCACCGCTGGAGACCAGACCTGCTCTCCAAGCCATCACGGAACTTCCTTGGAGCCAGGCCAGCACCTCCCATGGCCACGGACAGCACCCACATCACCCTGAGAAGAGCAGGCCTTGTGAGGCAGCTGGTCCTTCCCCGTGCTACACCAGGTTCCCAGCGCCCCTCATTCCCCAGGCTCTGGCTCTGCCAGGCCGGCTTGACAACCTCACCTCCAGCCCCCGAGGCCGTTTGCCCAAGCTGAGAACAAGATATCACTGATCCATCCAGACTCAAGATTATATGAATTCAGCATGTACCCAAAGTTGGAATTTTGGTACAGCCAGCTCATTACTGTGCGTTTTTGCATGAGGGCATGGAACATAACCTATCAAAGTTAGATCCTGTGACCCCCAGTCATTAGCAAAATGAGCCACAGGTATGGTCTTAGTTTGCTGATTGCACCAGGTTCCGGGAGACCCACCCACCCCCCGCCATCCCACTGAATGGTTTGGAATCACAGTTCTTACGAGAAACAGACAAGAAAAGTATGTCCAGTCCCTGTGCATAGGTTCCCTTCGGAAGTAACCTGTGCAGAAAGCTTAGTCTGTATCAACTTATTTTTCACATTTTAAAGTTTCTTCCTGTACCTACTAATAATGTGGGATTTAATACTTCTTTTAGAAGTTCTGTTATTTATGGGTAGACCTCTGCTGTGATGTTTATGCCAGTAAATCTCCCAAGCTTCTCATATATGTTGCCAAATCCCTCCACCCCCAAATAATCCAAACCAAAAAGCTGCATCAGAAATTAATAACCACGATCATAAATCAAAGTGAAGGTTTTATCCTTTCATTTTGCATAGGACATCATGACTAAATGAGTACCCCAATGCACACAGGACTTATCAAAAAGGGAAAAAAACCTTCCCTAATCAAAGGCATATTTCATCTCTGAAAAATTCATCAGAATGTGTTACGGAGTGACTGTACGTCTTGAAAATCTCTCTCTGGCACATCTGGAAGTTCACTTTTTTTTTTCATCATTATATTCAGGAATACAAGCGGTTTTGATTTGCATGCATAATGCAGTTACTTCATCTCTTATCTTGTGTGCCATGTGAATGAATTTCTGTGATCTATGGTTACAATTACTGAAATATGGATTAAGAGGGCCTGCATTATGCAGATGGTTGCCGTGATCAAGAAGCTGCCGGAAATACAATAGTGTAGGAGTATGGTCTGCTGTTTCATATAACGCCGATCCCCTCCGAGGAGTCCTGCCCACTGCCTGGAATCCGTTTCCCTGAGCACCTGAACTCAGACTTTTCTGGGCTGTAATCAGGAAAGATGCTGACAAGTTACTGTGCTCTTGCAATCTTTTACTCGAAGCTGATTGTTGAGATGCCACCTTCTGATTCCTGAGCCCATCGGGCTGAATTATTTCCTTGGCTCTGCAAGGGAACTCTACCTCTCATCTCTAAGTGGCACCCCTGCTGGCTCCTGCCACATCATCCAAAGGTGGATGTTCAGTGCATCCTTTTTTTTTTTTCTTCTTCTGTATATTGGCTGAAATCGGGGGCCAAAATCTCCGGGAAGGGCTTTCATCATTTATAGTCATGCCCATTCTGCCTGCTCCTAGTGTCCGAGTCTGTGCACAGAATAGATGCTGAAGCATGAAGAAAGTAGATTTTGTGCAGCAATGAGAGGTATGTGGACTGTAATGTTTACACCTCCGCCCTCCTGAAGCAAGGCCGCTGGTACCCTTAGAAGCTGTCATCAGTAGGCAACATCCCCGTCCGGGGACGGGAGGCACCAAGAAATTCTAACGATAACGTCATCCTTGAACCCATTCCATAACACCGGCTACGTGCGCTTAGAGAAAGTCCTTACGCTCCGTTTCCTCCTCCGCAAAATGAAGACAATATTATTGTTTAATGTATCCATTTCCTATGGCTGCCAAAACAAAATACCGCAAACTGTGTGACTCAGAATGACAGAAATTTATCATCGCACAGTTCGGGGGGTGGGGGGCCCAAAATTAAGGAGTCGGCAGGGCTTTGCTGCCTGTGGAATCTGGAGGGAAAGATCCTTCCTGCTTCTGGTGGCCCCAGATGTTCCCGGCTTGTGGCAGCCTCACCACAATCTCCACACGTCCTTCTCCCTGTGGCTCTTCACACAGTCCTGCCTCTGTGTCCAAATGTCCCCTTCTTATGGGGACACCAGTCATACTGGATCAGGGCCCAGCCTAATGACCTCATTTGAAATCGATGTAAAGACCCATTCTCCAAATAAGGTCACATCCTGAGGTCCTGGGGTTAAGACTCTGACATATCCTTTCCAGGGATCACTGGCTCGTAACCTAGCACTAGGGTCATGGCATGCACGAGAGATGGTGCACGCAGAGAGAGCGAGCTCTGTGCTCCCCACGTTAGTGACCTCACCCCACACTCCAAGGACAGCATGCTGGGTGTGGCACACTGTGACTTCTTTGCCAAGGTCCAACCTAAGGTAGCTGAGGGGGGTTGGATAGGACTCAAACTCCTTAGCAGGTAAGAACACTCTTCAAAGTGAGCTGCCAGCATCACAGTGGGTCCCCTCAGCTAGATATGCAAATCCAACTCACGCATAATCCTGGCAGCACACGCAGCTGCCCTACACAAGCCAGTCATGTGAGCTGCTGAATATGGCACAAAACCTGCTTTCTTCCAAAATCATGGGTAATTATCCTCTCTGAAAAGAACGGGATTGTCCATTGTTTCTCAAGGCAACATGAAAGGGAGAAGAAGAAGGAATGAGGCGTGCAACTACTAAAAATTGCTCTGGGTTGAAAGCTACATAAGGTATTGAGCTCTTTGAGCACAGACGGGCTACAAGCTCGTTCAGCTAAAAGACAGCAGGACGAAGCTCACATCAAGATGGATGGTCAAGATGGCACGATTTTCAGCAAGGTCCCCGCAGTTCTAACTGAGCCTGGCTGTACTCCTTAACCCCTTTTGAAGAATTCTTTTTTTTTTTTTTTGAAGATTTTATTTATTTATTTATTTGAGAGAGAGAGAGAGCATGAGCAGGGGGTGGGGCAGAGGGCGAAGGAAAAGCAGACTCCCCATTGAGCAGGGAGCCCGATGCGGGTTTCAATCCCGGGACCCTGAGATCATGACCAGAGCTGAAGACAGACGTTTAACTGACCGAGCCGCCCAGGCGCCCCTGAAGAATTCTTAATCAATGAAACAATGCTTATCACTCCCATCGACCTGCCCCAGGCTCTGACTGAGGCCCCAGCCAGGCTGCAGGGTAAGCAGTGTGAATTTCGGGGTTCATGTTCATGTGGGAGCTGCATCTAAACACCACTGTTTACATCGAGTCTCTCTGCAAATCAAACTGTAATTCCAATGGCATAAAACAAGACTGTTGTGCCCACCCCCCTTTACCATTGGAACGGTTTTTTAGCAGGGCTGGTTGCCCACCCCCCTGCCCAGGAAACTCAGGGCAAGAGCAGGGAGTTATCTCAGTCATGAAACCAGTCCTGCTAGTTAATTATTGCCAGAGATTATAGTGTGATATCAACTTGTCTCAAACTAAAATCCTCATTCCAGCAGATGTTCTATAAAAAATGTCATCACATGGGGCTCTTTAAGGCTACAATTTGTAATAATTTCTTCTTGCTGGTTTCATTGAGAAATCATATGGAATCAAAACTGATGTTCTATGAGAATATTACTGAGATTTTTTTTCCCTTGGTCATGATGACGAGTCTACCTCAAAAAATTTCCAGCTAAAGTAATTTCTCCAATGTTCTGTATGGGATAAACTTTGGGAAACCCACTGGTTGCTAATGTGTTCCTAATCCCCCTCAGTTTACTTGTAGGGGGGAATTTAGGTTTGGGTCCTCAGTTCCAAAAACTTATGTGCAATGTGACCATCTAATAAGCTCTCTGAGGTAATTGGGTCTGACCTCAGCCCAATAACACAAAGGAGTTCAGTGCACTTTTCAAAGGCAACCATCCATCCCCAGAGCAACTCTTACCCAAGCTTCCACTGAGAAATGTCTGAGAGACACGGAGTCCATGCAGTCCTCCATGGGTTCTAGAATTTTCCTCATGAAGTACAGTCTGTATTCCCTGGCTGCCTGCTCTGTCAGAGTGGCACTTTGCTGCTAAACTCTGCATATGCGTGTAGTGATGACCCAAGAAAGAGCCTTGAGTGACTGAGGACATTGTGTGCCACATCACTCACAAAGCCCATGGGAAAGATGGTGTCACACACACGCACATACCTATGCATGCCCACATCACACACACACACACACACACATCTCACATGCACATGCACACCCATGCATGCACACGTCACACATGCACAAACCCGTGCATGCACACTCTTGCACACATGCACTTGCACACCCACGCATGCACACGTCACACATGCACAGACCCGTGCGTGCACATGTCACACATGCACAGGCTGTGCGTGCACACTCTTGCACACATGCACATGCACACCCATGCATGCACACGTCACACATGCACAGACCATGCATGCACACTCTTGCACACATGCACTTGCACACCCATGCATGCACACGTCACACATGCACAGACCCGTGCGTGCATGCACATACACACATCACACACATATGCACATACATGCATGCACTCACACACACACACCAGGAGAAATTTGCTTCCCTGAGGGAGGGACTCATGTGTGTTCTTTCTTTGTGAACCCTGAAATCTGGTAACAGATTCATGTTTCTGTTTTTGCTCTGGCCGTCAGGACCTTGAGAGCCAAATTTGTGTGTCAGCTTTGGTGTGGGGAATAGCACGGGTCCCGTGTCGGTTGTCTGTCTTCCTACACTCTGCCTCTTCAGCTCCCACACTTCTGCCATCTTGAGCTCCTCTCCCAAGCGTGGTGCCCCCAGTCCTAACGTATTGTTTTTTCCTGGTTCACACATCCATGTTGTGAAAAGCGCCTAAAATCATTTGTGAAAAGAGCTAGGTATATCAATCAATCAATCAATCAATCAACCAATCAAACCGATGAATAACGGGCTCAGAGTTAAAATATCTTCCATCGGGGTTGCAGCTACACTGTGAAACATACATTCCTATGTGTAAACCTGAGAAATAAGGCATTGTTCCGACAACAGATCTTGTTCTTCTGAATGTCAGCATTAGAACAAAACAAGGCAGCCTGACATCCTCCGAGCAAGAAGGCTTGTGCCTGGGGCTCTGCTCCCTCTCATATTCCAGGCGCTCCTGCATCTTCAAGCTCCCTCTCTCCCCACGCTCTTCACTCACAGCAGGCAAACATGCTCGACCCTGCAGCAGAGTAAGAAAATAAAAATAAGCAATGTCCTTCCATCCTTTGTTCCTCTCTATTTCCCTCAGAGTGAGCCTTCTTGAAGAGCTGTCACTATCATACGAATGGGAATCCAAGGTTTTCATAGTCACCCAGAGCTGGACCAAGCCCTCTTGGGTCTATGGGAACAAAACAGTGTCCAAATCTCGTATTGATCCTTTTCTGGCTGCTGTACAGATCATTATACTATGAATAATGGTTTCCAAGTTTCGAAGAGCTTAACCAATCGAGGACTAGATTCTATTTGTACTGTGTGACAAGCAGAGGCAAGCAAATGGGTTTTTGTTGTTGTTGTTGTTGTTGTTGTTTTAAAGATTTTATTTATTTATTTGAGAGAGAGAATGAGAGACAGAGAGCATGAGAGGGAGGAAGGTCAGACGGAGAAGCTGACTCCCTGCCGAGCAGGGAGCCCGATGCGGGACTCGATCCCGGGACTCCAGGATCATGACCTGAGCCGAAGGCAGTCGCTTAACCAACTGAGCCACCCAGGCGCCCCAAGCAAATGGGTTTTGCATGACATCTTGCGCATTAGGTGGTGGCAGAGAACCTAGCTGTGAACTAAGCCCATCCTGCCCACTCAGGGTCCTGTCCACCACATGCCTGCCTGCAACCTGCCCCAGGTTCCGCCAGCCCTGTGCAGCCACTTGGATGCGCACCCTGCCTGGGCACTGCACCAACCAGCTCCCCTGGCCCATCAGCAAGATGGATTGATGTGATGAAGATGGAATGTCCATTTCAGGGCCCTGAGGACCTAGCAATGTGTTCCCATGGGCATTCGTATTGTACAATTTGAAGAGTAATGTATTTGCACCACTGGTGAAACCCACCATTCTTTCCACTCCTTCCTCTCCTCCGGATTGCTGCTGGTGTTGGAGAGGCCAGGGGCATCTGGAGAATCCATTTAGGGGGATGTTGAGTTGGGAAAATGATTTGTGTTCACAGGCTATCTTTCTGTGGTTTGTGTCCATTTCTGTGGACAGTTATGTTATTGCTCACCATCCTGGTGGAGGAATAGCTTCTGGGACTCCTCCTAATGCCCTTCGGCTGCCCATCCAGACTGCTCACACATTAACTTTGACCAACTGGCTACCAGTGTCACAGACACAGAGCGTCCTGAAGGACAGTCCCCTACTACAGACATAGAAACACCCTGAAATCATACAGGGAAGAATTGTGACAGCCACTTTTCCAAATTTGACGACAATCCTAAAAGTTCACCTGAGTCTTCAGTGTTTGCCTCCCGACGTTACCTGCGACCCATGATGGGTCGTGAAACCAAAGGAAACATTTCTAGACCATCAAAAACACAAAACTATTTTGACTGACCCTGCCAAGGGAAGATCTAAGCTGATTGTCTCGTCTTTCTACAGAAAGTAATAATCCAAAATTATTGTTGAATACAGACCCAACCAAAGGATTTGGAGCCAAATGGAAGGGAGAAGTACTATAGACAGTGGCTGGGCAGTTGGTACGAACATTAGCTATAATTCTACATGACAGAAAACAAGATCATTTTTCTGATTTTGTAACTTACGAGTTTCATGTCAGCTTTCCAAGATGTGCGATTTGTTGTGATTTCTTTTCAAATACAAACGAATACTCATTTACCTAATTTAGTACGTGTAATTGTTTCCTCTTTTTTTTAATATTTAATTAATTAATTTATTTATTTTGGCTTCTTTTTTATTGTTATGTTAATCCCCATACATTACATCATTAGTTTTAGATGTAGTGTTCCATGATTCATTGTTTGTGCATAACACCCAGTGCTCCATGCAGAACGTGCCCTCCTCAATACCCATCACCAGGCTAACCCATCCTCCCACCCCCCTCCCCTCTAGAACCCTCAGTTTGTTTTTCAGAGTCCATCGTCTCTCATGGTTCGTCTACCCCTCCGATTTCCCCTGCTTCATTCTTCCCCTCCCGCTACCTTCTTCTTCTTCTTCTTTTTTTTTCCTTAACATATATTGCATTATTTATTTCAGAGGTACAGATCTGAGATTCAACAGTCTTGCACAATTCACAGCACTTACCAGAGTACATACCCTCCCCAGTGTCTATCACCCAGTCACCCCATCCCTCCCACCCCACCCCCCACTCCACCAACCCTCAGTTTGTTTCCTGAGATTAAGAATTCCTCATGTCAGTGAGGTCATATGATACATGTCTTTCTCTGTTTGACTTATTTCGCTCAACATAATACCCTCCAGTTCCATCCACGTTGTTGCAAATGGCAAGATCTCATTCCTTTTGATGGCTGCATAATATTCCATTGTATATATATACCACATCTTCTTTATCCAGTCATCTGTTGATGGACATCTTGGCTCTTTCCACAGTTTGGCTATTGTGGACATTGCTGCTATAAACATCGGGGTGCACGTACCCTTTCGGATCCCTACTTTTGTATCTTTGGTGTTTCCTCTTTCTTAAAGACAACCCTGTACATCAAACACTGAAACACAAAAATGGTGCCATACCCTGCCATCAGGGCTTGGGGTCAGGAACTACTCTGACTGCCCAAACCCAGCATCCTCCAGTATCCTCCAGCAATGGGCGTCCCAGGTGCCCAATCTCCGTTTGGGGCTCTCTCCTGCTGCCCCCATGAATGCTCAGCCTGCACCAATGCCCTTGCTGCCCTGAGGCTCGCCCTTTGGTTCAGGCCCTGACACCTGCTCATCACTTGCCAAGCCCCCCACCCCTGTCCTGGTTTGCCACTTCCCCCTTAGCCAATGGTTGGAGGTCTTCCTAAAACCAGGCAGGCTTTCCCCAGGATCAAGATGATGGCTCCCAAGGGAAGGTTGCTGAGAGCAGGGTTTCTGTAGTGAGAATCCAGCTGCTGAGCCCCCTCGCTTGAATGAGACCCCCTTGGAAATGAAATAAAGTCAACCATCCTCTCCACCCCTTCCTCCACCCTGTTTTATCTTGGGCGCTGGGCTGTAAACTGCTTAGGGTTAGACAGGCTAAATTGTCTTTTCCCAAATTATTTCCCTCCCAGTGCCGGCCTTTGCCTCCTCGGTAAGATGGGAAAGTCATAGTTGCTACCTTACTGGATTCTGGGGCATTAATAAGAGAATCCTTGCGATGCCTCGGGCACTGTGCCTGGACCACAGTGAGCACTCAGTAACTGTTAGTGGAAGTTCTGTCACCACTGTCACTGTTTTCATTAATAAGAAATATTAATATTGTTAATAATAACACCTAGTGTGACATCAAAGTCATCTAAATTATAGACAGAGATATTTCACGATAGAGGATAAATAGCAAAGCCCTGTGGAAAGCTGAAGGCTGCCCACTAATTGGAGCCCCATTTTGGTATAGCCATTAATCCCTTACCAATCCAGTGTGATCCCCCAGCTTATACATCCAAAGGATGTCATGAGAAACTTCCAAAAGTGCTGTTTCGATCCAGATATATTATGTCTACAGAAGGCCTTAGCTCTGTGAGTCCAATTTCCTTGTCAAAACAAGGAAATGAAACTAATCTTGCATGATTGGCCCTCAATGAACTCCCACTGACTTCAAATGATCACCTTCCCTCTCCAGAGGCTTATAAACCATGTACTTGAAAGTCATTTCTAAATTCTTGCCACGGACCCAACTCATAGGTCTGTGGTTGGAGGAGATACTTCATCTTCCTCTTTTTATAGAAAGTGTTATGTCAGATTTTTCACATGGCTCACGAGCTTTACAGAAATAACCACCACATAGGTATAGCTGGCTAAAACTGGGCCAGCATTACCTCTGCACCCTGATTATCTGGACACCTTTGGCTCAAAGTAGAGCCCTGTCTCCATCTACAATTCTGGAAGAGACAGGACATGAGTTTTTCACAATAGTGACTTCTAAAAAATCTTCTTGAACTTGGTTTTCTAGAAGACTCAGGGCTTATATTTGAATCTGGTTGCTGATGGCCTGAGAAGGTGCAATGTCTGGACCTAAATAAGGAAAGACCACCATCAGGGTTCTCAGCTTCCCCCCTGCTGTCCAGGACACGATGAGTTGGGACCACTTTGCTTCTGCGACTGCCACCAAGGGCAACCCAGAGCAAATCACAGCTGGCTCCTTGTAGAAGGGAGGCCACAGCAATAAGGGCTGGTGGGAGAGGTGAGAGTCACGTGAGTTCTTTGTGGCCTGAGATATAAAATAAAAGCATGAGCAATATCTGTGGAGGACATCTGATATTTCCATCTGCCCCACACCAGTGTCCCCCTCTTCAGGTTGTAGGGCATTGACTTCTTTTCTGGAATCACCCTACCCTACCCTTAGGCCAGGTAGTTCATACAAAACCGACCCACATCTGGCACTTGGACAAAGGCCATAAAATAAGCCTGGCCAATGAGATGTCACACCTGCTAAGCCAGTTAATTAATTTGAGATGTGCCGCACATGATTCAAACCAGCCAACCAACTTGAGCCCCGGCCCTGGGCTTCACAGAGATTGCTGGGAGTGTCTCTGCCTGCTTCAAGCATGGAGCTTCCACCTTTGGGAGACTCTGCCTGAGAATAAAACCAGCGCAGATGAAAACAGAACCAAGGGGATGGAGACCAACTTCTGTCAACGTTGTCCGAGTATCTGGAACTGGTTTCCACTAAAGGTTGATTTAGCAACCACTGGGACTTTCAGCCATGCAAGGCAATAACCTCATTTCTTCTTAGGCCAACTTGAGTTATAGTTCTGTCTGTTGCAACTAAAAGAATCGTATCTGATTGTCTGCAGAGCTAGAGAGCTTAGAAACAGCTCAGGCAGGCCAAGGACCAAAGCATTGTGGCAGACATCCCTGACATTCACCAAAAATCCCCAGTTCTTGATTTTCCAGGCTCATATTAAGATTGCACTTCTCCACCTTTTCTGAAGTTAGCTGTGGCCATGTGACTTACTCTGGCAAATGAAATGTGACCAGAGGGGCACATATCATGTCCAAGGAGAAGATTTAAGACCAAATGTGGTATTTCAATATATTCCCTTTTTCCTGCCTTGTGAATCATGAGAACATAGAGACAGAACCTCCCTCAGCCTGAATCCATGAGATCTAGATAAGCCTGTGTCCCCAGCCAAGCAGTGATGAACATGTAGTATATGAATGAGGACAGTGGGACAAACAGAAACAGCCCTTTAATCCACTGATATTTTGGGCTTGTTTGCTACAGCAGCATAGTTTATCTGATCCTGACTGATGCAAACATCTAACAAACAGCAGAGAGATCCCAGGCAGGAATCAGGCAAGGTGGCCTTCTTGGGTGGTCAGCTATGTCGTCTAGGAGGATCTTGAAGATTGGCGGGATCCAGAGGACCATTAGATAAAGTGTGTGGCTGTTGTTAAAACAAGGAGGTAAAAGAAACAGTAGAAGGGAAGACAGGTTGGTTGGTAGCCAGGAAACATCAGATAATACTTGTGAGTAACAACAACCAAAAAAGACAGGAGAAAGGGAATCTGGAAGAAGGTATGACAGTGATCACACCAAGAAGAAAGAACTGAATTGACAAATGGAACTAAACTGGAAATGTACGTGCCTGGATTGTCCTGAGTCAGAGTCTCAGCCGACTTATGTGTGCTGTGCTGAAGCTCCAGGGAGACTCTGAAGATGACCCTGAAGAGACCATCATCCTGAGAGTGTGGTCATAGAACCAGACTCTATTCACCTTGTCCCTCAGAGTGGTGTGGGGTCCTGACTAGATAAGAGAGTTCCAAAGACTATCAAAGCACAAAATAATGTGTTTCTTTTGTTTGGGGGATTCTGACATTGCTTATTGTTTTAGGTATCTTGCTGTACAGTAAATTGCTCCAAAATTTATGGCTTAAAACAATAAGGATATGTATTATGTTACAGTTTCATTGGGTCAGGAATTTGGAAGTGGATCAGCGGGGTGCTTTGGGCTCAGGGTCCTCATGAGCTTATAATCAAGGTGTTTTCTGGGGCTACAGTCACCTAAGGGCTCAAATGGGGCTGAGGATCCACTGCCAATATGGCCCTGTCCATGGCTGTTGGCAGGGGGCCTCAGCTCCTTACCACATGGACCTCTCCACAGAGCCATTTGAGAACCCCTACAACATGGCAGCTGCCCTCCCCCAGAGCCGGTGATCCGAGAGAGTGAATAAGGGAGAGGCCATAATGCTTTTTATGACCGAGTCTCACAGTTTAGAACTGATCTCCAAGAAGTTACAAACCCACTTCCACCATCTCCTATTTGTTAGAAAAAAGTTGCTAAGTCTAGCCTACAATCAGAGAGAAAGGAAGTTAGCACCATCTCTTATAGGGAGGAATATCAATTTGTGGACAAATTTTAAAACCAGCACATGCATACATCGTATTCTTTTCTCAGTGTGGTAGACAGAGTAATGGACTCCAAAGATGTCCACATCTTATTTCCTGAAACCTACAAATGTGTGACCTTACTTGGCAAAAGAGATTTGCAGGTGTGATTAAGTGAAGGACCTTGAGATAGAGATTATTTAGATGGGCTCAGTAGAACCACCAAGGTTCTTATCAGACGGAGGCAGGAGTGTGAGGGTCAGAGATGTGTGGACAGAAGCAGAGGTAGAAGTGATGTGAGGAAGAGGCCACAAGCTGTGGAGTGTAGGCAAAAGGCAAGGAATAATAGCCCCCAGAAAAAAAAAGTAACCTTGCTGACCCTTGATGTTAGGACCCTTGGCTTCCAGAACTGTAAGGGAATAAATCTGTGTTCCTGTGAGCCACTAAGTTTGTGGTCATTTGTTGTAGCAGCAATAGCTAGCTAATACATTTTGCAAGAATTGGTGGGACACACCATGCAATGGGAAGACAGAGCCATAGGGGATATAGAAGTGAATAAGAGAAACAAGGGCGGAAAACAAACAAATACCTGAACAAAATAAATCCATCAGTGATAATTGCTACAAAGGCAGTAATACCAGGTGATATGATTCAGCCACTGTGGGGCTGCTGGAGGTGGCTCTCTGAGGCTAGATGGTCAGGGAAGTCCACCTGGAGGAAGATTCATGAGAAGCAGCAGTCAGCCTTATAAACATCTGGGAGAGGAGCAGAAAAACATCCAGAAAGAGGAAACAGCAAGTGCAAAATTCCAGAGGCACAAATAATCTTGGTGTATTCCAAGAAGAGAAAGCAGAGTGAGCAAGGGGGAGAGATGGGCGGGTCCAGGGCACGTAGAGCCGAGCGAAATTCATGCCTGAGCCAGATTCTGCTTGGAGAAGTGCTATGATCTGTTTTACAGTTGAAATCCGCACCGCACCACCCCCCTGTTGGATAATGACTGAAAGGGGACAGAGCGGCCCCTAGGAGGGAGATCAGGAAGCTGCTGTAACAGCAAAGACAGAGATGGGATGGGTGGCCTAGGGAAGGGGTGGCTGGATCAGAGTGTGCTTTACATACAGAGATAACAGAACTGCTCCATTGGCAGGGAGTAAGAGGCAAGCCAAAGAGAAGAACCAAGGGAATATTCTGAGCATTGGAGAAGGGGCCTCTGTAATTTTTGCTTCCCTGGGGAAGTGCTCATTGCTGGGGTGTCCATGCTCCTCACCCCAACCGCTGTGATGCTGGGTTAAAGGGCTGTTGCCCCCCTGATTGGCTGTGTGACCTCAAGTATGGGACTAGACACTCCCTATAGCCCTATCCGATGTGAAGATTCTTTGGGTTATTGGTGGCTTTTAACCAGACAGCTCCCCCCCTCCCCGGGGTACTGACTGTGTGTGGCTATCAGCAGAGAAAGCAGGGAGCAGTCAGCACCTCAACGTGCTCACACCAGAGGGCCTCCTTATCCACAAAGGCACAAAATGACCCAGGCAGCTCCATGGAAGGAGACCACACGGAAGGCAGCAGGGAGATCAGATGCATCTGGCTCACACTGGTTTCCCAATTGCTCAAGAATATCTCGGCAGCAGGTCTACAGGTGATGTGTCACCCAGGGTTACTGTTTGTCCACCTTGGACTCTGCATGCCTTCAGAGTAGGAATCCTGGCTCCAGTTTGTCAAACTCAACCAACGAATGCTGAATTAAAACGTGAGCTGCCGCGTCCATTTTTCGTCTGTTCTCCTTCAGGAAACCCTCACCGCTGATGATGGACAAGCAGCTGCAGACTCCGAATGCGACTCAGACCCCTTTGACTCCAAGTTGTAAAGAACCAGATTCTACAATCCCCAGGTTGAGAGTTGGATTGTTAATGCCCACGAGTGAGAGCTAGTCTCTGCCATTCTCTGCAGGGGGTGCACAGCGATTGTCACCCCTCCACCCCCGTCCCCTGCAATTCCCAAGCATATGGTCTGTTTCTTCAGAGCAAGAGTGCCAATGATTTTTGCCTAGCAGTTCCCTTTGTTTTGACATTTGACTTAATTACCGCATGTTCCTATAAAAAAAAAAAATACATTTTTGGTGCTTTGTCTGTAATAAGAGTCCAGGATATATTTGTTGAGTGAACGTGTGGATGGATGAATGGATGAAGTAGACATTATCTGGAAGATCTGGGTCCCACTGGCCAGACTTCTCAGTGGAAACTCTGGCCCTGGCAGCGTGGGTCTCAGAACGACAGGGTCAAGAGATTTGTCAACAATACCTAAGGCCAAAGATTCATGGGTATCAACGATGCGGCTTAAGGCATGGATCGCTGCAAAACCGGTATTTTTTTTTATTGCATTACTTTAAAAATCAATTACATCAGAGACAAAGGGCATTTGCATAGTTTTTCTGCTTCTTTTGGGATTTGTTCTTACTGGCAGTGATTTCAACTCCTGATCAGTGGCTGTGGAGAGCTGCATGAGCTCATTCCTTATCAAATAAAGTATATTTGTACCCAGAATCCTAATGCTCTGTGGATTCCAAGAAAAGGATTTATTTGGAGCTCCTGGAAAATGATGAAATAAGTAATGTAAGAGACATGGGAAGTGAGAGAAATGTTATTGCCCCATAAACAGTTACTTGTACTCAGTATTTCGACGGCAGCTCATGCACTTCATGTTTGCTTTCTCACAAGAGCTAATAAAGGCAACAGTCCTTGGTGAGTGTGAGAATGGCTCAGCTTTCTTACAACTTGCTTTCATGCAGTCCGTGTGCAAACTGATCAGATGGAAAGAGCAAATGTAAGAAATGGGGTTAAGGGGTGAAAGCATGCAACTATCTCTTCCTCTCAGACCCATGAGCCAGCACCGCTCGGCTTCCTGCCCTATTCTGCTAAAATAGACAAAACTGGTTTCTCTGCTCTACAGAGCATAACTCCTCGGTGCACTGTTTCGGGGAGTGTTATTTGAAAGGACAAAGGTCGAGTAAGACCTTGACCCCACAGGCTGCTCTCCGGCTGTGGTTCTGGCCGCTGAACTTGCTGGTTACCTTAGGACCCTGCTGTGTCCCCTCTCTCTGCCACACTCTCTGCACCTGAACTCACTGAGACCAGCTGAGGCCACCTCCCCCGCCTGCCCACAGCCTTTAGATCTGTTTCCCAATCTGCTGGAACATTGGCTGAAGAGTGGTGGGGCACAAAGGGAAGCCGGTGGAGCGATGAGCCGGGATGCTGCACTGGCCCCTGGGTGGGGGCGGGGGGCTTCACGATCTGATTCAGACTTGACTCCGTCATATTCCGTCCTGGCAGTTCTAACTGCAGCCTGCAGGTGCATGAGGGGGTTTGTTGTCTCCTTCTTCCAGAGGAGGAGGGCAGAGACTGCAGGCTGACGGAGTTGTGTCTTTCTTGGGAAGGGATGGCCGCGTGTGGGACCTCAAGGAGCTGTGACCAGTGGTAACAGTGGAAGAGGCAGAAAAAGCAGGAAACAAGCAGTCCCTCTGCTAGCGAAGAGACCAGACCTGGATTAAAGGCAGTGTGAATGCTGATGAAAGGGGATGAGAAGCAGGGAACTTTCTAGAAAGACACTGACTTTCTAGAAATGACAGCTTCTAGGATGGTGGACGGGGACAGTGGAGAATAGTCAGGTCCCCAGAAGTGACTGTGGACCCACAAAAACACGACTGACTGCAGGAGAGCAGCCAGGATGCGCAGGGACGCTGCTCTCGTTCTGACGTGCTGAGCTGAAGGGTCTAGGGACCGGCCAGGTTCCCGGCCTCAAATTCAGGGTGCGGCTCCAGAGATGTCCAAGATGAAGCTTCAGGTCTGAGTGGTGACATGCAGTCGAGGCAGTACCAGGAGAAAGGGTGAGAGGGGGGCCCAGACAGAAGAAACGCCTCCAGTGTTTTGGGGAGGATCCTTTTCCTACAGTGCAAACAGAAAAACAGTTAAGTCTCAGAATGCTTACTAAAGTGCATTTGGGAGTTAGAGCCCCAGTCTTAGATGGAATTTCTGTTTTGATAGAAAACACAGTATGTAGAGCGTACAACATATAACTTTCAAAAATGTAATGATAATTAAAGCGAGAGATATCTGGTCATGTTTACATCAGAAGAAGAAAAATTAGGAGATAATCTACAGCTGTCCATGTGTGTATGTATGTGTATGTAGTGTGTGTGGTATATCTATGTGGTTTGTGGTGTTTGCAGGGTGTGTGGGGTGTGTATGTATATGTGTGTGGTACGTGTGTATGTGTGTGTGGTGTGCGTGTGCACAGATGTATGGAAATGACACATAACAAGCAGGGCTGTGTTCTCTGGTGGCCAGGAGTCTGTGGTTCTGAAATGAGAGAGCATGTGCTCCTTTAAGTCTCCATAG
Organism: Neomonachus schauinslandi; assembly: GCF_002201575.2. Taxonomy (NCBI): domain Eukaryota; kingdom Metazoa; phylum Chordata; class Mammalia; order Carnivora; family Phocidae; genus Neomonachus; species Neomonachus schauinslandi. The sequence goes on along the minus strand of NC_058405.1, from coordinate 188,892,942 downwards.
CTGAGCTCAGGGCTGTTACGGTTGCTGAGCCCTGTGGATTTTGTGGTACGGAGGGAATGTTAGCTGAAGGCTGCTCATCCCTTGGAGAGTCAGACAGACATGGGCTTCCGCTCATACACCACACAGCAATTTCTCAGTTACCTTGGCAACCTCCAGAAGTCACAGGAAATCTGTTGTCATGAGGCGCTTTCTCATTTCTGTCTGGCCCTTCAATGTTTTCACCAAAAGAAGTTTTTCTATAAAATTGTATGATAGGCAACCCAAGGAAAAAAACAAATAAATTGGACTACATCAAAATTATAAAAACTTCTGTGCATCGAAGGATACCATCAACACAGTGAAAAGTCAACTTTTAAAATGGGAGACAATATTTGCAAATTGTACATCCGATAAGGGTTAGTATACAGAATATATAAAGAATTCCTACAGCTCAACAACAACAACGACAAAAAACAAGCAACCTAATTATAAACGGGCAAAAGACTTGAGTAGACATTTCTCCAAAGAAGATACATAAATGACCAATAAGCACATGAAAAGATGCTGAATATCACTAATCATTAGAGAAATACAAATTAAGACCACAGCGAGATATCACCTTACACCCATTTGGATGGCTACTATCAGAAAATAGAAAGCAAATATTGCGAAAGGCATGGAGAAATTGGAACCCTTGTGCATTGTTGGTGGGAGTGGAAAATGTTGCAGAGCCACTTTAGAAAACTATATGGAGTTTCCTTAAAAAATTAAACATAGAACTATCATATGATCCAAGCAATTGCACTTCTGGGTGTGTACCCCAAAGAATTAAAAGCGGGGTCTCTGAGAGGTATTTGCACACCCATGTTCCTAGCAGCATTGTTCACAATAGCCAGAGTGGAAGCAACATGAGCATCCACTGACAGGAATGGATGAGCAAAATGTGGTCCATCCATACAATGGAATATGATTCAGCCTTTAAAAAGAAAGAGATTCTGACATACACCTCAACAGGGATGAATCTTAAAGTCACTATGCTAAGTGAAATAAGCCAGCCCCAGGATGACTCACGGTTCATGATTCCACTGACATAAAGTATGTAGGGGGTCACATTCACAAAAAGGAGAATGGTGTCACCAAGGCTGGGGGGATGGGACATGGGGAGTCTCTAAGTGGGTCCAGAGTCTCAGTTTGGGAAGATGAGAAAGTTCTGGAGAAGGACGGTGGGGATGGCTGTACAGCCATCTGAATGTACTTAACATTACTGAAATGTACACTTAAAAATAGTTAATATGGTAAATTTTGTTATATGTATTTTACCACAATGAAAATTTTTTAAAATTTTAAAAAATGTCTGGTAAGGTTTCAGCTCTTCCTTTTGCCTTTTAGTGTCCTTTCCATACACAGACCTCTGGGTAGATTTGGAGAGGCGTTCTCAGGGGACAGCAGCTTTGGGGTTCATTTGCATGACAGCACTTCCTGCAAAGGAAGATGGCGTATAAGGCCACAGACCAACATCTTCCATGAAGGGAGGCAGAGATCAACATTTCCTTTAGGTATGACATGGCTCACATTGATAATTTTTTTTTTAAAGATTTTATTTAACACTGATAATTTTTAATGATGCTCTTAAGCCAAGCCTCTTATAAAACCACCCTCAGCAGGTCAAGAGGATCCCCACTCCATGGAAAAACACATGTTTCCGGACTCAGGCTGAGGTAAGCATGGGTCTTCCTGTGACCACAGGAACAGCCAACAGCCCAAGAGCAAAATGCCCCTGCGTGTTTGTGACCTGTTTGTGACCCGGTTCCTTCCCACCTGGGACTTGCTCCGTGGATGTCTCAGGGCCGGCCATGAGGACAAGCGCCGTCCTTTCTCATGGAGCTGGGATTTGAGGATGGTCACGTGACATTGAGTAGTAATGAAATGGAACAAGGATCCATTCTTGTCCAGGTCACAGGACCAGGTCACAATGCCTATAAATCACTCTCCTTGCCCAGGACACATGGTGGTCTGTGTGACATGACCATTGCCACTCACCTCACCCCCCAATGGCCCTTTTGTTGGGGGGGGGGGGCGGTGTGCTCTCAGGCATGCAGAGGGACCTGCCCGGGGTGCCCCTGAGAGGGACCCTGGTGTCTGACAAACAGCAGCAGGGTAGACGTGTGCCTGAGCCAACTTTCCCTGGCTCGGCCTGTTCACCCCTCCCAAGTAGAAAAGCACGACTGTGGTTAGTTTGTTATTATGTCCACCAAAGAAACACGCTCTGCTTCTAAGAGAACAGGGATGTCAGGTTTCCACAATCCTGGCAAGCTGCCAATGTCTGGGAAGAGCTGAAACCCTTCCAGAACACCTCACCCTAGCGGGTCCTGCAGAGGGGAGGTGCAGAGATCAAGAACAGAGAACCTTTCCTTTGTGTCTGTATTTTGGCATCACATAAATGTGTTGAGGCAAGCATGCATCAGTTCAGAAAACAACAAAGCAACGCACACACACCACAAAGGTGCAAAACAACTTCTGCTGGTTGTAGACATGGGTGTGACTGTCCCGGGGGCACATGAACACTGGGATTCAGAGCTGTCAGAGAACAGGACCCAGTGAATTCCAAGATCAGATTTCATGTGAACAGATGTTAAAATCAATGAAATAATATTTTTCCTGGCAATGCTGCCCAGGATAAACATGATCACTGATAAAAAATAAATAGCAACAGGTAGATGAAGATGTCACAGGGTCTATCGGAGTTAAGAAGCTGAAAAACAACTTATTTCTAGGACCACCTGAGTGGGAAACCCAAGCTTCTCCCGAATGTCAGTAAGAGAGGAAAAAGAGTCAAATATGTCTTTAGTCCTTGCAGGAAACTGGATGGACATGCACGCTAGCATGCGTAGACCCCAAACACGTTGGAAACCAACCAGCAGCATGGCTCAGACCTTGACAAATTCCCCTAGAAGGCAACCCAGCAGAGTGGTTCTACCGAGGTAGATTTAGGGTTTAACAGGCAGGTCTGGGATTCAGAGCACTTGACAAATTCCTGTGGATGTTGGATGATGGCGTGAACAGCAAAGGATGGATGTTCATGCTCAAGTGTAATTTGTGCCCCTGTATGAGGAGAGCACTAACAGCCAGAGAATAATGGAATTTGGTGGGATGACTGTACTCCCCACAGGGCTTTTCTGAATGAATAATTCACATCTGCCAGGCATGAGTCTCAGCAGAAAGACGATTGTCAAGGGTCCCTCACTGTCCAGAGGGAAAATGAATAAGGGCCCCAAACCACCTCCCCACTCCCCGGCTCATAGTCCACAAAAGTCACAAGGTTTCAAAATCCTCATTAAAAATATTAAGACAATCAATGTTTATCCTCAGCTATAAACAAGCAAAAGTTGTCAACAGTGGAAGTTTCCTGAGTCGTACGAGAACTATTCTACCATAGGTGAGGGTCCGTACAGTCTCCCTGGCAGCCGCTCTGGCAGGTGGACCTGCCTGGGACTTCCGCTGGACGGTGTCCCTTCCAAGAGACACCACATGCACACTCCCCTCCAAGCCAGCTTCTGGGAGCCCATGAAGAGGGAGACCCAGGGGCACCTGGGTGGCTCAGTTGGTTAAGCACCTGCCTTTGGTTCAGGTCATGATATTGGGGTCCTGGGATGGAGCCCCACATCGGGCTCCCTGGGCAGTGGGGAGCCTGCTTCTCCCTCTTTCTCTGTTCCTCCCCCCTTCTCGTGCTTGCTCTCTCTCTCTCTCATAAATAAATAAATAATCTTTAAAAAAAAAAAAAGAGGGTAGCCCCATAAAATGCTCGAGATGGATTCCAAATAGACATCATTCTCCAGGGTTGATGAAATGTCCCATGAAATGTCTTTGAAAATGGATTATTGGCTATGAAAGTGACAAAAAACTCACCACCACCACCAACAACAACAAAAACACTTCCAAGTGCAAAAGGAGCCTAAAATATTTGAAATTCTTCTTTAAAATTTTTCCCAAGATTTTTCCCAAGCTCACTCACTTTTTTCTTAATAGTTACTTTCTCCATCACTAGAAGCAAAGACATGAAATATCCTTTTTGTCTGAAAATCCCTGATTTTATTTATTGTAGTTAGGTCTATAAAGATTGGTTTTGGGTTTGGGGTTTTTTTCTGGTAATATCACTATTTTCCTATCATTGTTGTCAAGAGCCCATAGGTGTAAAGAATCCTCAGAACTTAAAAACAAAAAAAATCCTTGCCCGAGGTCTATAAATTGCTGTCACTGTTGTCTCAAAATTCCTTATGATCCTTGTTTTCCAGGGGAGAAAAGCAAAACACACATTTTTTGTTTTTGTTTTTTTTATAAAAAATCCAGAACTCTCCTCTCCTATAAAATAGCTACTATGTTAATAGGATTTCACTGGATTATAAAATAATACACAAGTAAACAATTATTTCCACATCTTAAATGCTCAAATAAATTATGGTCCATCAACACAGTGGGAGTCATTAAAACACAGTTATTAAAAATGATGTTTCCAGAGAATTTTTAATATTGGAACAATGTTCACCAAATGATGTCGAGTGAAAGCAAGCAGGATATTAAGCCGCATGTACAAACTACAGAGTTCTGGGAGATAATTCGTTTATTTTTAATTTAGTTACAATGTATTGAGCACTTGCTCCGTGCCAGACAACAGCTGAACCTTGGCAAACTTCGTCTCGTTTACTCTTTACCCAATCTCTACGAGGCGGGTGCGATCCCCCTCTTACAGATAAGGACACTGAGGCTCAGGGAGGGCAGTGGATCTGCTCCCTGGTGCTGTCGAAGGGGGAAGGCAGCTTGTGGACGGCCGCCTGAGCTCCAACCCTGGTCCGCAGGGGTGGGGCTCCCAGACCAGCAGCATCAGCACGGCCTGAATCTCAGACAAGTGCGATCCTGGCCTCCCCCTGCGCCTTCAGGATCAGAAGCTGAATTCTCAAAAGACCTCCAGGCAATTCCTACACAGCCTCCACGGCAACAAACGCTGCTCTGAACCACCACAGAAAGCATAAGAACGTGCAGAAAATGCATCAAAATGTCAGCAAGTGATGGTGATTTCACAACTGATTTTAATTTGCTTATTTACACTTTTCTGTATTTTCCAAAGAGCTTCAATAGGCATCTATCTCATCTGTAGTAAGAATAATGTTGGATACAACAGAACATAGATCTATCACGTCCCAAGTTGCAACAACATAAATTAGAACAAACTCTTCCTGCTCCATCACCACCAAACTCCAGATTTACGAAGAGTGGCCATGGATTTTGATGTAAACAGGGAAGGAAATGTCTAAATTTGGGGACAGTTCCATCCAGTGGGATGTCATCAGCCACAGCTGTCTCGAGAAGGATGGTCTTGGCTCTGCCAGGGCAGCCTAGTGGTCCGCAGAGGCCCTCATGGAGCCAGATGGAGAAAGAACAGACTAGGCTGGCCTCTCCTGGATGGCCACAAAGTGTTGTGACCACAGGCTGGGGTGACAAGGAGAAGTCTGTTCAGGGGACAAGCTAGTGAGTGGAATGGAGGAGATGGGCGATGGCGTGCGGCCGCAGGGAGGAATTCTTTGGAGGTGAAAGCAAAGTCATGGCTATCTGTCCACACCTGGGACCCAGTGCCCGCCCATGTGCCTCTCAGCCCCTCGGTGGAAACACCCTGCCATTGACCACCCCGACAAGACTGAGCCGACTCAATGGGCCCCAGTCCAAGTGCAGGCAGCCCTGACCCTGTTTCTCTGCAGCCACTCCCAAATCATCAAAGCTGCTCCAGAAAGCACCAGGGTCTCCTAAGTGCCTTCTAAAGGCTGTTGCTGGGGTGGCCGACCTACCTCTGACTTTCTCCCCTGGGGGCAGCTGGTCCCTTCTGACCCCTGTCAGACCTGGCCTTTGAGAGCCAGGAAGGCTTCTCTGGGCCCAGAAGAGGGACTCTGGCCAACCCCTCACCGCACCGGCCACCTCCAGGGGTCCCCAGTCACCTCCTCAACCAGTGACACCCTTGTCCCCCACCCCTTCTGCCTGCATGGGTCCTGAGGGGGGGGCGCCGGCCCCCCAGACACAGCTGATCCACGGGGGCCCAGCACCTAACCCAGGCTATGCCTGAGGACTTCTCAGGAGCATTCCTTTGGATCTAAGGGATCCCGTGCCTCTTCTGCGGGGAAAGCGTATAAGATAAACATGCAGGAGCTGCGAGTGGCCTCGTTCACCTTCTCCGGTAGAGCATTCAGAGGTGTTCAAACCCCCAGTCCCCTGCTTGTTGAGACGTAAAAAGGGAAGTAGCCACAGAGGACTCGCAGTGGGTTGAGTGTGTCCCCAGAAGATACAACCACCTGGAGCCTCAGAATGTGACCTTATTTGGAATAAGAGCCTTTGCTGATGTGATTAAGTTACCTTCATTACCTGAGGTCATCCTGGACTAGGGTGGACCCTCAGTGAAGATGACACAGAGGCTGGAGGGACACAGCCACACCCCCACGGATGCCAGGAGCCACCAGGGCATGGCCGGGGCAGGGAGGCTCCTCCCCCAGGGCCCTTAGAGGGAGCCCAGCCCTGCCTCGGCCTTGATTCTGGGCTTGCGGGCTGCGGAGCTGTAAAGACTACTTTCTGATGTTTTGCTGTGCTTGGTTACAGCAGCCCTGGGAGGTGGCTCAGGCCCACAGGGTGCTGTGCAGAAATTGTCATTAGGCAGGGGACAGTGCTGGGCAGACAGATCGACCATGTCAGCCGCAGGATGGAGCCTCCAGGAAGGAACAGCCACCTGAAAGAAGTCTTAAAGATGCACGGGAGGTGGCCATTCGGGCAAAATCTAAGCAGAAATGCCATCCAGAGCAAGTTGCTCTTGAAAGCCGCATGTGGGGGCAGCTCTGGGGTCATGAGCTCCACAAGAACCAACCAAACGGTACCAGGCCTGTGCACCCATGCCTGGGATTTTGCTGACAAAAAGACAAAAGATAAGGAATTGTGGCCATACCAGCCTCTGTGTCTCGGCAGCGTGCTTGCCAAACCTCCAGTCTGGGAAATACATGTGCACATTTCACTGTCTAAGAAGTCACAGTGATGGTAACAGCTCGGGGATGGTAATACCGGGAGGGGACCAGAGTGATGTCTGAGTGGCCCGACCCACGAATTAGGGGCAAATCCCCTTTGATGCAACAAGGTCCAAAGGATCAGAGGCTCCCCACCCTTCTTCAGGAAGATGTTTGGTTCCCCCAGAGCAAAGCCCAAGAATATATGGATGCTGATGGAGAGACGCATAAAGCTTCCGACCTAAAGCGGAAGAAAGATTCTCCCCTGGCTTTGTCGAGCACCTTGGCTGCTGGGGAGGAAAATCAATGCATGGTCCTCCTCCTTGTTTCTCTCCTCCATGTGCTCTATCTTTATGGGCTCCGTTCACCTTGTTCTCAGAAGCACACATGTTAGGGTCGACCTGGGGAGCCGGGAGCCGTCCCGCCGCGGGGAGCAGAGAGCGCCCGCTTCCCCCACCCACGGGCCCGCGGCCACCCCAGCCCAGGCAGGGCACTTACGGACAAGGACAGGAATTCTTTCCAAACCAGGTGCAGCAAGCATTCCCCACATTCTTCCTCTTTGCACAGACCTGTCCCAGTGCAGACTCATCCTGTCACACCTGATCCAACTCAGCATGCCCAGGCCATACCTGGGGGTCAAAGGCCCAGGAGCACAGGATTTGTATCCTCCAACCAAGGGGCATCTCTCTTTCTCTGCCTTTTCAGCTCCTCCTTATCCCGGGTCCAGAGCACAAACTAGTAAGGGGAGGACCACTTTCCCTCATCCCTACTTAAAGGCCGAAACTGCCCAAAGTGGACGTGCTTTGTGTCCCATGAGAATTTCCCAGTTAGCACAGGGTAGACATCTGACGGCAATCATTCATCCACTTTAGACATGGGTGACCCCTGAACGTCCCCTGAGGGAATCTCCATCCTAAAGCTTCTGGTAGCTCCCTGTCCACTTTCAGTTCTCCTAAAAGTGAGCACCAGGGGGTCAGAGCCCATCTGCCTGGGCTCACCTCGGGCCATCCGTGTTCCCCCACCAGCCCAACGATTCTTCCCCTACTGCTCCCCGCACCCTGCCCTGTCATCCCACTCCAACCTGGGTCTAGGCCCTTATCATGGGCTGGGTGTGGGCGCCACCAGGACAAGTAGAGCCCCCACCCTCATGGTGCCCTGGACCCCTGGAAAGGACACCGTCAAGTCACACAGACACAAACGCTTACCTGACTGCCTAAGCCCTCAGGCTGGACTTCTGGGCTCCCAGCAGCCACCTCTTTCTGACCTCCTGCCGACAAGCATTTCATGATTCAAGCACCCACCCCCAAGTCACTCCTGCAGGAATTTTTCCTTACCCACAAGACAAATTCTAGATTTCAGACTCCTCCCTAGTATCCCCACTTTGTTCTCTCCTGACCCCCAAGGCAGCCCCTCCCCCCCGCCCCCCTGAACACAGCATTTGCTGACCATGCCCTCAGGAGCCCCTCCCCATCGCTCGAGGCCCTGCCTGGTCCTCTGAGCCCAGGAAACTGCACCCCTGCCTCTTCCCTTTGCAGCACAGCTTGCACCTGCTCATCTGGGACCAAACATGACTATAAAACCACAATCATTTCTCACGCTACAGAGTGGTGGGAGAATACTCCTGGGCGGGGGGGGGGCAGTGTTTTGCAGAGAAAGCCCTTGGGTGGTGCAGGGAGAAGGCCCAGGGCCCCGTCCAGATGGGAGGGCTGACACGATCGTGGGGGACGGCCCGCACGGCCTGAGTGCAGAGCTGGGACTTCGGCTTCCACCGGGAAGACATACTCTGGCGGCGGGCTGGGCTCCCTCCCTTCCTGGGGGCTGGTGGCCTAACTCTGGTCATTTAGCTCTAAAGGCAGGCACGAGTCATCTCCAAAGCCTAGCACGCTCCAGGGAATGGGGTGACAATCACACCCCATGAATGACCGCAACGTGAAGGAAACCTTCATGGGAGGGATAAGCCCAGTTCTTCCATAACACAGTGCAGCACGGAGGGAAAGACTTCTGTGTTAACAGGCAAGTGTGGAATCTTAGCATTTCTGTATTGCCGGCAGACCCCAGCCCCAGAGGAGGCAAAGAAGGAAAGGGGCGTTCTCGATTCCAAATGCTCATCTCAGAGCCTGGAGCCAGCTCTGAGCATGTCCGGGGATCACCAGCCAAAGAGGAAAGAAGGTGCCCCGAATCCCAGAGCTGGGCTGCAGAGCGGATGGTTCAGAGCCTGCAGGGACAGCAGATTTGACTCCAGAGCTCAACTCTGTGTCCACTGCCACAGACGATTCAGGCCAGAGGCTGGGATTGGGCGGGCCCATGCGTTAACCTCAAGCGTTGGGGTCTAAAATGCAAGAAGCCACGGAGGGCAGGAGATGTCTGGAAGGCATTACTTAATGAAACGATTCAGGTTTGCCCCGCAGATAGGGATTCTTTCATGTGTAACCTGTGACCTTCATGGTTTCTAATTTCTGTGTGAGAATTGACTAGCCTCAGAGGGCCGGCTGCAGCCAGGACGTGGGGTTAATGGCTAGCTCAGGCACAGATTCAAGGTCTCAGACCGACAGGCCCACAGACATGACACTGTGTTCCACGGGCTCGTTCCCTGGACAGAGTTGGGAGAGGCACCCAGTGGTGGGCGCTGGGCTTCCAAGATGCCAAGGGTGGGTCCTGCCTCCCAGCCTAGTGAGGGGGGGCAGCCCACAAACATGTGATTATTAAAAATAATGTCAGGATTTGTCTACCAGCTTCCCTTTATATCCTGAGAGGCCTAGTATCTTATCTTGAGATCTGTCTGCCTCCCACCCCACGATGGCCAGGGAGCCAGGTCACTGATCGGTTACATCCTGTCCCATAACTTTCTTGTGTTCCACGCAGAGACCAGCGGGGGGTGCTGAACATGCCAACTAACACTTGAGGAGTTGTCCTGGAAGGGCACGAGGAACAGAGCGAAAAGCAACCAACAGAACCAGAGGAAACATTTGCAAATCACCTATCTGATAAGGGACGGACACCCAGAATACACAAAGACCCCCCACAATCATCCACCACCACAGACAGCACCCCAATTCAGAAACGGGCAGAGGACTTACATGCACGCACGCACAAAATACACAAAGGCCAACAAGCACGTCAAAAGATGCTCAGCATCGCTAATTAGGGAACGAGACATCAAAACCACAAGGAGCTACCACTTCGTACCCATTAGGATAGCTGTTATTTTTAAAAAGCACACACACACAGAAGAGAACTAACAAGTGGAGGCAGAAACTGGAACGCCTACGTACCGTTGGCAGGAATGTAAACTGACACAGCAGCAGCCAATTAATACAGTCCCTCCAACATTTCAGCATAGAATTGCCGTACGATCCAGCCATTCCGCTTCGGGGTATAAACCACAAAGAAATGAAAGCAAGGACTCCAACGGATATTTGCGCACCCATCATGTTCATGGCAGCATTGTCCACAACAGCCAAAGGTGGAAACGATCCAAACGTCCAGCAGGAGATGAATGGATAAGTGGAAGGTGGTGCATACATACGGTGGAATATTATCCAGCCTTTAAAAAGATGGGGTGGGGCGCCTGGGCGGCTCAGTCATTGAGCATCTGCCTTCAGCTCGGGTCATGATCCCAGGGTCCTGGGATCGAGCCCCGCATCGGGCTCCCTGCTCGGCGGGAAGCCTGCTTCTCCCTCTCCCACTCCCCCTGCTTGTGTTCCTTCTCCCGCTGTGTCTCTCACTGTCAAACAAATAAAATCTTAAAAAAATAAATTAAAAAAATAGATAAATAAAAAGATGGGGAATTCTGACCCCTGTAACACGGGTGAACCTTGAACACACCGTGTTGGGTGAAACAAGCCAGTTGCAAAGGACACATACTGTGTGACTCCACTTATAGGAGGTCCCCAAAACAGTCAGGTTCATGGGACGGAGAAAGGAATGGTGGGCGCCAGGGCGGGGGGCGAGAGGAGGTGTAGGTAGTGTTCAATGGGTGCAGAGTTTCATCTGGGGACAATGAACGTGTCCTGGAGACACTGGAATGTGCTTAACACCACTGAACTGTACTCTGAAAATGGTGACAATGGTAAATTGTCGCATATATTTTACTACAATTTTTAAAAAGCCTTGATAGGTTGATTTCGACTCAAGTCATCCATATAAAAACAGCTTTGTGTTTGAACCAACACACATAAAAATAAAGGAGTTCCTCGTCTTCTGCCAGGCATCACCCCAGGCTCCTCGATGGTGTTGGCGGACTACCCGCTCTGGGGGGCCCCCGGCCCCTCGAGGCGGCCTCAAACACTCACAGACCCAGGGGCTGCCAAGCCGGGACAGAGTACTCAAGAGTGGGGAGTCGAAATATTAATCTGTGAGTCGTATGGATCTAATTCCTCTTGCTTTTTTAAAGACAAAACTATCATAAAACTCATCTGGGTCTCTTCATAGGCGTGCAAAGCATAGAGAAACTGACTCACTTTCCATTTGAAAACGTGGTTGGTCCTGTACCCGGGTGGTCCCCTATCTCTCCAGCCTCTCATGCCCTTTCTAGCTTGTTTATGGGGAAAGGTTGAAAGCTTTGAAAACGGTCCATTCTTTCAAGAAATAGACACATTTAAAACCCCTGTCGTGGACCTAACTGATGTGGTCCCACCGCAGAACCCAGAGAGGGGGGATTTGTCCGGCTACACGCTACGCACGCTACGTATGACGGAGATTCAACTCACTGTAAACAAGAGGGAATAGGAGCGCAAAGCTGGGCCTGGCAGGATCCAATGACGCCGGTCCTAGGAGAAGAAAGGCTCCTCGGGAGGTATAAAGGGGTTTAGCAGAGACGAGCGCTGGTATCTGCAGTCACACTCACAAAATCGGCAATTGTGCACTTACCGGCACAGTAAAGCAGTGTCAAAGGGCTCGGGCAACAGCGTCTGCACCTCCCAAGCCAGGAAGAGCAAACATTTAGTGCCAACTGGGCCATCCCCGTGGCCTCTAAGTGCTCTCAGCTGCACATACAACCAATTGCCTGTTACTTCCCGGGCAATAAAGCTGGTTTTCCTGCAGCCAGCTCCCCAACACCTGAGGGTGCTGTCCCGGAGAGACAGCTGTAGAAAGAGGGTCTTTCCCACCTGGTTTTCTCAGCTTCCAGCTTCCAGTACACGCCAGCAGGTACAGATGAGCGTGTCCACAAGCACACTTGTCCAGCAGGAGGCCTTTTCAGGGTGCCTTTGGGAGGCTGCAGAGACAGAGAAGGGTCCACACATCGGGTCAGCCCTTGGCTGACCCTCATAGGGCCTGGTATCTAGATCCTAGTCCCGGTGCAGGGAACTCATCCCAGGCCATGTTGGCCGGGAAGCCTGAGTTCTCATCTCTTCTTTTAAAAATAACAACACACAAAAAGCAGGGACTGACAATTTTAGGAATGCGTGAAAGCTTTGAGAGAGAATGCAGGAGAGAATAAGGAGCAAACATAAAACCATCACCCCGAGACATCTCGGGGCATGAGCTTGCTTGTTACCGGTGACCTCCGTCAGGATTTGAAGGGCAGAGGATGCAGCCAGCCTCCATGCCTTGGGGGCTTTCGTGGCAGGGGGGGCGGTGTGGGAAGGGGTCAAAGGTGCGGCAGGCGGGGTGGGAAGGGGTGGGCAACAGTGGGCCATGCCATGCAGAATTTGCTCAAGGTGACCCCGGGAACAGAGACACTAAGCAACACCACCCTGGCAGTGGGAACAGGCATGTTCTTGTGCCCTTCGAAGCCTCGTTGTGGAGGGAACTGGAGAAGCAGAGAAGGAAAGCGGAGGCCGAAAGGCTGGCTGGGAGTGCACCTGTGGGGAGCACCTAGAGGCACACCTCACGAGGTCTGGAACAGTTTGGAAGGTTGTGTGGGAAAGGGGGGCCGATCTGACCCATGCCAACCACCTCCTGCACCAGCCACCACCACCATGCCGTTCGGATGTGTAGACGTGTCGTGTCGTAGCCTCGGTTCCTCGGCGGCTACATCACAACCATGAACGCCACGCTCCCGATTTGGGCAGAACAGTCACCACATGCCACTGACCATCTGACACCCAGGGAGACTGAAGTCATACTGGGAGGGGTGCCGGGGTGGCTCAGTCCATTAAGCATCCGACTCCATTTCAGCTCAGGTCATGATCTCGGGGTCCTGGGATCGAGCCCTGTGTCGGACTCTGAGCTCAGCAGGGAGTCTGCATGAGATTCCCTCTCTCTCTCTGCCTCTCCCCCAATTCGCTCACTTGCCTGCGCCCACTCTCTCTCTCTCTCAAAAAAAAAAAAATAAATAAATTTGAAAAAAAAAAAAAAGAAAAGAAAAGAAATGGTACTGGGAAAGGCGGGTCCAGGTAACAGCCTGCTGTGCCCTAAATCTGCTGCTTGAGGTCAGAGAAGGCAAATGGGATGCTTATGCGGTTAAGGAAAAAACTCGCCCAGAACCATATCAAAGTGCTGTCTGCTCTCCTCATGCTCCTGACACGGTGAACGCTGCAGGTGGGAACCATATGCGTGCCCTGCGCAGAGTCCACCCATGTTATTCACGGTACATGACAGCATGGATGATACAATCCCACATCTGGAATTGATGGAGAAGCACCGATGGTCACGTAGCTAAGTACGTATTTCCTAAAGAGGGGTGCAACATGCACACATGTTTTCCAATTACATGAGAAGCTCTGGGGCCGCGGTTAGTTTAGTAATTTGTGCAAACTGTCTGCACTGTCATCTCGCCTGGCAAGTGATGAGATCTTCATTTTCCCAACAGGACCGATAGGCAGAGTAAGACCAAAAAAAAAAAAAAAAAAAAAATCTCTTTGTAAAATAACTAAAACTCAGAAATTCTTAAAATTACACATACGTAATTTATATAGAAACAAACACATTACCCTTAAGCTTCACTGATTTGTAAAAGCAAATTTAGAAAAATTGATGGAGTTTTAGACTTTTTGATGCACAAAAGATCAGCTGTCATAATATATCCAGCAAAAGGGATTCATTCACGTGCTGCTTTTCATTTCTCTTACTCTGTGGTAAACACAGTAATTTTATACTACCTACTCCCCGTGAAAGTAAGGCTTTTATCTTAAAAATGTGTCCAAGAACTTGGGAATGCCATTTCTGTCCCACATGCGTGTGCACATGACTGCATCTGGAAGGGGCAAACTCCTCTGCTGGATTTTCTTTAAAAACACCCAGATAGTTATACTATTTTCATGACTTTTCTCAACGTTTTCAAGTATTCTACTTACTGCAGACAATCCAAAATATATCGAAAACCAGGAAAAAAGTGCTCTGGAGGTGAAAAAATAAAATTTCCTCATGTTGAATAAACCTTTATTCACTCGTTCCCGAATTGAAACCATAGTTCCGTTTAGATGCCTGAGAAGAAATTGACCAGCCATTTCCATAGGGTTTCCTGTTGCCGCTTCTCACAATAGCAACCAGGGCCAGGGCCTGGGTGCAGTGAGTGAGGCACTCAGGAGCACAAGTCAGGGAGGCATCACTCCTGAGTTCTTGCAAGGTGCTATATAACTAACTGCCAGGGAACATGGTGTCAACATGAACACAGAGCAGAGGTAAAATGCCAGGGTGCCAGGGATACTTGGCAACACCCAGTTGAGAACCAGACCATAGGGGAGATCTTTAGGGGACAAATAGGGCTTACTCTCCCAATCCTATACCTGAACCTTATTTTAAGAAAAGCACAATTGCTTTTCCCACAGATCTCTGGGGGCTCCAAGCGACTTCAGTATGGTTCACACAGTCATGGGAGGGGAGTGGTCTTTAAGACTCATCTTCCCGGGTCTCACTGTCTTCAGCATCATCTTCTGAAATAATTAGGCTAAGGACCTGGACGTCCCAGAATTCAGCCATCTGGTCAACCTTATTCCTATGGTCCGGGGCTGTCGCTCTTCACTCACTGACTCCATGACATTTGCTGCCCCCCCAACCCACAACCAGCCTCTTCTCCTTAAGTCATCAATCCATGCCCCCCCCATCAGTGAATGAAAAGAGCTGAGAGGACCGCACCCCACAGAGTACTCAGAGCCTTTCCCTGTCCTTCCACACAAAGCACAGCCCCCCCGCCACAACACACACACATCCATCCTCCCTCCTCAGTGGAGACTTCCCACCTCAGTAAAGTTGGTCTCTCTGGATTCTGGATGCCCTCCCTCTCTGGCACTTCTGGTAGGAACCTATTCCTACAAATAGTGCCCCCCACATACTGACAATACACCTTCCAACACCCACTTCACACCAGCAATTGATCCTTTAATTAAACTCATATCTTAAATTATTATTATAAAAATAACACATCGACATGGTAGAAAGTATTTCACACAGTACAGAAAGATGTTAAATGAAGAGTAAAAACCTCTTCCTGTATCCCCCTCCTCCTCATCCCACACTTTATAGACAACCTCTGTAAGAGCTTCTGGTTTGGGTTATTCCCACAGCCGCCATTAGAACATTAAACAACGTACTTAGACATTGTCTCCAAGCCCACTCCCGCATGCAGCACATACTTATTCTCCTTTGCAAAAGGTGAAGGGACAGCGTAGGTGCACCTCATCTGTCTGTCCTTCCTACATTTCCTTTTATTCTACCATCTTTAATATTTCTCTTTTCACCCACAATTTTAAATGATATACTTCAGACAGAAGTTCTCAACCTTGACCAATAAAATATGAATGACACATGAAACATTTTCAAGTACAAATAAAAGATCCTTTCCTCTTCAGATCAACTAAATGTCTCTGGCAACCATAATATAGTTTTTACATTGTAGATGTGATTCTGATGAGTAACCAGAGTTGAAAACTATGGAGAAAGATGGTTTTATTCAATGTCAGGAGGCCAATGTGAAAAGACAACAAGGGTAAATAAAATCACCATGAAGAGCTAATCAAGGTAAGGAAAATAACATGGAGCCAAGAATAAGAAAACAAATGCTATTTTTAATAAAGTTAAACACAGACTTATCATATAACCAAGCAATCCCACTGCTCAATAGTCACCCAGGAGAAATGAAAACACATGTTCCCATAAAAACCTACACAAATGTTGTAACAGCTTTACAGGGTGGTCAAAAACTGGAAATAACCCAAATGTCCCTGAGCCGAGCAACAGGTAAACCATGGTTACATCCACACGATGGAATGCTACTCAGCAGTACAAAGGAATGACCTGCTGATATGTATAAAACATGGGTGAATCCCAAAAGCATGATGCTGAGTAAGAGCAGCAAACTGAAAAGGTTACATACCGCATGATTCAATGTACATGGTATTCTGGAAAAGGCAACCCTGCAGGGACAGAAATCAAATCAGTGGTTGCCAGAGGCTGGGAATGGGAAGAAGGATTGGCTGCCAAGGAGCACAGGGACATTTTTAGCGTGGATGCACATATTCTGCACGTTGGTTGTGGTGGCAGTTACATGGCTACAGGTAGATTTTTTGACGTCAAGATTATTCTATGACAAACCTGATTTTAAAATATAATGAGGACTATTCCCCAACACATAAATACATGGGCTTTGAGCAAGTAAAAGATTAATGCTCAAAAAAGAACTACAGCTACAAAAATTTAGACTGAAAAATTTTAAAGGACATTGATGACACTGTTGAAACCACTATTTTCTTCTTATCCATGGTAATCGTTCTCATTGCAGTTAAATTTCTAGTTTTCCTGTAACGTGCTTTTGTTATTTGGAAGCTGATTTCTAAGTTATCATAGCTGTTTCTTGCTATAGAGCTCTTTCTCATATTTTATAAGTACAGTAGAGATGTTAAATTTTATAGATATATTGTGTATGTGGTCACCATATTGAGTTAATGCACCACTACTAGATGCTATGACATACAGATAAACTGTTCTCCTGCTTTCCATATATATCTAATTTATTTCACACTTTTTAGTAAAGTTTCTCAACTTTCCAATGCAAAATTGGGCAGCCTCTGTAATACCTGCCATGTGGGTGTGTTCCTGATTTTGGAGACAAAATACCATATGCATCCCCCATTAGTGCTGGCTATGGGTTTTGGATAGATATTATTACTTAAGGAGTATTTGTCTATTCACAATTTACTATACAGTTTAGAAAGAATTCTATTTTTGACTTTACCAAAAGCCTTTTTGCCATTAACTAGGGTCATCGCATGGCTTTTCTCCTTAGTCTCTAAACTTGACGAATGATAGGAATAGATTGTTTGATGTTGAATCACCTGCACCTTCTCAGGGTAAAACCGCAATTTTTTATGTGTTATAATTGAAATGTATTAATTATATTTTGTTCCTTTTTATTGCTGAGTGTTCTGTATTTGTTTACTGACACTTTACTTACTGTTTCCAGTCCTTTCATAAGTAAGATGTCAGAATTATTTTCTGGGCTCCTTTCTCAGGTGTGGCTATCAGAACTGAACTTGTAATCCTACTGTGCACAGCCTCCCACATACAGTTTCATCTCTTAACTTGTGTCTTCATCATATTTCAAAATTTAGTTACTTTTTCCTATTTCATAATTAATGCATATTCTAAATACCAGTACAAAAACAATTAAGATCATTGTTCCCTTTCCTTATTGACATGATTATCCTCAGTAAGAATAATCATAACCCACTCTTCTTTCCATCCTTGCTCCCTGAATAATTCATTATAATTGCCATTAGTTGGGGCCCAGTCAAGTAAAAGCTCATGACAAGGAAAGAGAGTGACAGCTGTCCCAGCCTGAGGTCAGAGCCCCAGCAGGGTGAGGAAGGCTAATATGTGTAGGAAAAAGGGGCCAACATGGTGGCAGCATCCTCATTCTGGGATCACAGGTGGAGCCAGGTGAGGAGATGGTCCATATGGAACATGGGGGCAGCTGGGCATAGGGACAAAGATTGGTCATATATGAGGAATAAACTAGGCAAATATACTGATGATAAGAAGATGATAGAGTTACAAATATAGGAACAACATTAAGATGGTTCCTACAGTGTAGCATTGGACTTAAAGTATCCTTGTGAACTTATATACATATAAATTCCAGCTCTATCCTTGGAGAAGACACAAAGCAGCAACACCACAGTAGCAATGAGCACACCTCACATGCAGATGTTGGTGTCTAATTGCCATTCTCCAGTGAAAGGAACTAAAGCCACATGGAGAAATGGCTGATTTCAAGTAGAAACATCTTACTGTAACAGAAGGTAAAAGGTGCCAAAACTATAGTGAAGACAGGACAAAAGGACACAGATGCCAGGGAGACGGGTTCCCACTGGCTAAACATGGCACATTCTGAGCATCAAAATAAGGAATGATGCCAATACACCATAATCCATGGAATGAAACAGGACTCCACAAAGAAATAGAGAAAAGAGAAAGCTCGGTGTTAGAGTTGAAAGCCAACTAATAAATACAGAAGGTACAGTGGAATTAGGAAATCACCATTTTTGGCAAGTACTATAGTAATAGTTCCTCCCCCCCAAAAATCAATGGATGCTAAAATGAGTGGATGAAAGTGTGAAAAGAAATAGGATATTCACATATCTCCTTGTACAATATTTATTCATTACAAAGATGAAGAAAGAAATCTCACAGTAGAGAATGCCTACGGTAGAGACACCACTTTTTTCTTTTATTTTTTATTGTTATGTTAATCACCATACATTACATCATTAGTTTTTGATGTAGTGTTCCATGATTCATTGTTTGTGCATAACACCCGGTGCTCCATGCAGAACGTGCCCTCTTTAATACCCATCACCAGGCTAACCCATCCTCCCACCCCCCTCCCCTCTAGAACCCTCAGTTTGTTTTTCAGAGTCCATCATCTCTCATGGTTTGTATAGACACCACCTTAACCAATGATCAGTGTCAGTGTCACCAGTTACAGGATTAAAACAGAATCATCTGGCACCTGATGGGAGGCAATGAGTAGAGTACAGCATTGCGTCTGTGATGTTCTTGTCAAATATGAATGATCTGACTCTAATTGTGGGGAAGCATCAGATAAACCAAAATTGAGGGGTGTCATGTGATAACTAGCTTGTAATCTTCAAAAGCATTAAGGTCATAAAAGTCAAGGAAAGATTAAGAAATTGTTCCAGAATGAAGAAGACTGAAAGAGACAGGACAACTAAAAGCACCATATGACCTGGTTTGAGTCATTTTGCTCCAAAGGACATTATTAGGACAACTGCTGAAAGGAGTCTAGGAATCAGAACAGCACTGTATGGACATTAATTTCCTTACTTCAACAGCTATGCTGGGGTCATGTGGAAGATTTACCTTGTTTGCACAAAACACACAGTAAAGCACTTGTGGGTGTTGGGGCACATGGCTATGACAGACTCTCATATGATTCTGGGGAAAAATTCCTTGGGCTATTCTTGAAAGTTTTTTTTGTTTGTTTGTTTCTTTAAAATTATTTCAAAACCAAAAATTAAAGAATAAGATTAAATTATTGTAAATATTCAACAATAGCAGTATGTATCAAGAACCTTAAAATCCATATACCTTTTGACCCGGAAATGCCAATGGAAAGGATAGATCCTGAGGATATAATCACAGATCTCTGCAAAGATTTAGCTCTAAAGCTATACATCCAGGGCTATTTATAGGTTAAAAGAATGAGACCCAACCTAAACATATTACAATAGGATTTGGGGACATAAATTATTGTATAATCATGATATGGATTATTAATGCAACTATTAAGGAATGTGTTTGAGAAAAAATTATTTAACAGCTCTGAAAAATGTTTACGCTATGATATTGAGAGAGTAGGTTTGAAACAGCGTATTCAGTTCATCCCATTATTGCAATAGCAGAAAAACAAGCAGCGTGTGTGTGTGTGTCTGTGTGTGTGTATGTGTGTGATAGAAAGAAATTTAACTGGATTCTTTACCATAAGGAAACCCAGATCCCTTAAAGTTCTGAAGTGCGTGTTAAGTCCCCAAAGCTGGGATAAAGTAAGCAGTTTCCCAAACATATTTGACCCTAGAACCCCTGTGTTTTTATAACTTCTGAGCCCAGTCTGAGCTCATCTCTGAAAGTGCCCAGAACGCTGGGTGCTCACCTTACTTCCCGCTCACGTCTACTTCCCTATTTATCCTCTATCTTGTCATAGTCCACATGTGTTATTGTAAGTTGCCTCATATCACTTTTCAAGCAAAATGTCTAGTGTTACAAATTAATAATCAAAACAAGAATTAGACCTTCCTGTAGCAGGTCCAGGGGCCCTTGGGAAAGACTTAAGGGAAGAGCAGCCCCTTAGAGTCATCTCTTCATTCTATTCGGGCACCATCTTTCAGGCCAAGGGTTCCCTCTAAGCTCCTGCAAGAGGTGGGGGGGTTAGGTGGGAATCAGCTTCTCCCTCCTACCCCCTCATCCCCAACCAAAGCTTCTGGGTCTTGGTTGGAAACGTTTCTAAACCTGTCCAAACCTAACATGCTTTGGAAACCACTGACCAGGGGTCTGGACTGGCCCCTTGGTCCCATGTAGTCAGTGAGAGGAGGGTGCTGACTCATAGAATGCGCGCAGAGTAGGTCAGCTGGGCAGAGAGTAGCTGGCACCAGGGGCACCGGAGCATCTCCAAAGTGCAGGGAGAAGGCGAACATTTTGCTGCCCTTTGCTCCGAGATCAGCCACATGTGGAAGGAAGTGACCTTCATATACCACTTGGGATGAGGGCTGATGTGCAGCAGAGACCTACTCCAGTGACAGCAGGTGACCTTTAAACCTCCTTCTAATAATGCCACTCTCATGGGGTCGTTGGAAGATGAAATAAGGAATGATGTGCCTATAATACTTCACACAATGCCTGGCACAGAGTAAACACGTAATAAATGCTGGTAGCTGTCGGCATCACCGAGAGCTAAGGAAATAAGTGTCAGATAGCCATAGGCCTTCTACTTCTACTTGGACTATGCAAGCCAGGACCTTGTCCTTCAGGGCCTCTCCCACCTTTGCTAGGAGGTGGTTGGTGGGGAAGGAAGCACCGTGAGAACAGGGATCAAGAAAATTGTGCCTATTTATCCGCCTCACTTGACTAATTAAGACTGGAAGGATGTACGTAATTTTAAGAGGATTTTACTTTGTTCGTTAATTACTGGTTCTGGAACAGGAAGTGTAGTAGACAGAATTTGGGCCCCATGACCTTTGCTCCATAAATATGTCAAATAACATGGCAAAAAAAGGACTTTGCAGATGTCATTAAGGTTACTAATCAACTGACCTTAAAACAGGGAGATTATCCTGAATTATCCGGGAGAGCCTAAATCTAATCACGTGAGTCTTCTCTCTGGCTGGCAGAAAAAGAAGAAGTCAGAGAGATTCAGGAGTTGAATTGGGTGGAAATTTGGTTGCAGCTTTGGTTAGTTCACCTCTACCTTCAAAAGGTTTGAGGGAGAGTTGAGACCTCTCCCACCAGAGAGACCTGGGACTTAAAAACTGCACAACCTCACCACGGGAAGACCTCAGGCTGGGACATCCCAAGGCTGAGAGGCTGGGGGAACAGCCCATCACGTCAGTCAATGGCCTCAGCCCCGGGTTACCCCCGGGTCCTTTGGTGTCACTCCCACATGGAAGATGGCTTGGCAGAGAGAGTTTTCTTTACGTTAGACTTCCTACAGACTCAGGAGTCCACTAGGCTGATGCAATTTTCCCACTTCCTCTTCACCTGAGAAAGATTGTCTTTCTCAAGCAGGATTGCTCTTCCGCTTGCCCGTCCCTGACCTCAGCAACTGGCCTTTGATCACCTAGAAAAGGACTGTTCTTCAGGG
This sequence comes from Neomonachus schauinslandi, assembly GCF_002201575.2. Taxonomy (NCBI): domain Eukaryota; kingdom Metazoa; phylum Chordata; class Mammalia; order Carnivora; family Phocidae; genus Neomonachus; species Neomonachus schauinslandi. The sequence continues at coordinate 188,871,177 of NC_058405.1, read as the reverse complement.
ACTTAGACCTTCCAGAATTTTTTTACCTGTTATTATGGAAGAATAGTTGACATTCGGTGTTAGGTTAGTTTCAGGTGTACAACATAGTGTTTGAGCAAGTCTGTACATTGCTCAGCACTCCCAGGACAAGTGTGGTCCCCTGTCCCCATACAGCATGACTAGGACATCATAAACTGGACTTCCTATGCTGAGCTTTCCATCCCTGTGACTTATTTTATAACTGGAAGTTTGTACCTCTTTGTTCCCTTCACCTGTTTCACCGCCACCACCACCCCCCCCCCCCCAGCAGCCACCACTGTGTTCCCTGTATTTATGAGTCTGTTTCTGGCTTTGTTTGTGCGTTTGCTTTGTTTTTTAGATTCCACACATTAGTGAAATTATAAATGGTATTTTTCTTTCTCAGTCTGACTTATTTCACTTAGCTTGATACCCTCTACAATTCCATGACAGTGTTTTGGTTTACACAGTAATTTCTTATTATTGCAGAAGGGAAGCCCTTATGTTTCCTTCCATAGCTTAATTGTACAGCTTTCAGGACATGGACTGTTGCCTAACATTTGTTAAGTACCACCATGTGCAGGGATTGAGCCGCACACATTTTTTCTATATTAGCTTAATCCTGACAACAACTCTATAAGAAAGATACTACTATGCTTACTCTAAATAGGAGCAAACAGAAGCTCAGAGCATCAGATGACTGTCAGATCATACAGGTAGTGTGTGGAGAGCTGGTTCTCAAGTGTAGATCTCTTGGATGCAAGCCCAAGGCTCTTTCTGTCCTGCCTCAGTTTCCCCCCAGTGAGGAGACAAGGCAGAAATATACAGAAGGTTGGTTTCACATAGAGTCAGTCGGGAAGAGTAGATGAGGATTAGTCAGTTCTAAGAAAATGAAATAAGACAAAGACCCAGGCCCCCCAGGTCAAATGGGTAGCAGGGGACACTGTTTCATAGGGACAGCAAAGGGATAATGAAAAGGGCCTGGGTGGGGGACAAGGCCCAGATGGGACCAGCAGGAAGGTTAGGGTGCGCTCACTCTCAGGTTTGCAAGTGCGGGATCTGCCCTGTGCTGAGTCTCTCCCAAAGTCAAGACCCTGCGAAACAAACCGTCCTCTGAGTAAGGGTAAGAGTCGCACACGTGCCTCTGAAGACAAGAGTATGCGGCGTGTCCTCCAAGGCACAGCCGTGTTTCAGCGGATAAACAGAGAACAGTGCACCATTTAATTACACTGGACTCATCCCTGGCTTCCAGAGACTCTCACCCGAAATACATGCTTCCCTTGTCAATCAGGGGAAGCTCAGGCCAGACAATGCCCCTTATTGGATTCATGGCCGCTACGTTTCATGAGAAACAAGAACGCTTGATTTCTACCATGGGCATACTCAGTAGTAGTGGTTACACTACCTGAGCATTTTCAAAGAGAAAAGGATACAGTGGACACTTGACCTCAAAACCTGACCCTTCAAATGTGAAAACAAGGGCGAAAAAGCAGCATTTTCACTCACTAGTGCACTAAAAGAAGAGGGCATTGAGTCATTTGTTGGCAAATGTTTTAAAGAGCCTAATTAATCCAAACCCCTCTCCCCTGCCTGAGGGATTAGGGGAAGTGACAGATGTCATCTGTGTTGACTTCAGCAGAGCTTTTGATTCTGTTCCACATGATTTACTCATCAAACCCAAAATAAACAGGCCTCCACCCCACAGCCTGGAGGTGGCACAGAGGGGCCGGCACGGATACTTCTGAAGTCTGATCGGTGGCCCGGCCTTAGCTGGAGGCTCCCCAAGGAAGAGTGGAATGCAGAACCCGGGGACCAGGACCCCTCTCTCTGGGCCTGCAGGAGGCAGCTAAGGGAAGTCATGAGGGGTGAGCCGGGAGAGAGAAAATCAGGCTCCCTGGACGAGGGCTGGCTCAGGGATGTCCTTCCCTGCGGACCGTGCAGTCACAGACCCTGCACTGCTGTGGGATGGATCTCATGCCCAACCCCAAGCCTGGGACTGAAGGGAAATGACTGAATGTGAATTAAGCACTGCGGGGAGCTGGGGACACCCCCGAAGCAGGGAGCCCCTGGTGCACTTATTACTCTTATTATGCAGTAGATTCAGAATTAGGGTTTTGGAGGAAAGCGAGGGAGACATACCCACTGCTTTTTGGATGACTAATTTTTGCCAGAAATTTCTCCTCCCCAAGTTTGTGTGGGTGGTACCTGACACAGACCCGGGAATCAATGTGGGGTCCTGGCGCAGGGTAAGGAGCCGGAAATCACATCCCAATTCTGCCCGCGATACAGAGGTCGTGATTCTAGGGCTATTGGATGGGGCAGGGCAGACTGTCACAGGGGATCTGCTTGGTCATTCATTAATCCATTCACCCATTTGCTCCTTTCACTGGTACCTCCTGCCCTGAGGTCTGTGGTTGATTTACTGAGTTTTCTGGGAGGGCCTCAAACTCATCTGCCCAGAGAGTGTAGGCAGGTAGGGAAGTTGGTAAAGTAAGCCAAGTGGAAGACCGTGGGGCTGGGGTAGGGGCTGTGATTAATTGGAGAGAGAGCTCCATGTAGCCATGTGGGAAGATCTCCGTGCTCCCCAGCATCACCTGTCAGGAAAGACCCCAAATTCAAATTTGCATGTGAAATCCAGTGAGTGTTAAACACTGAAAACTCCTTCCACCTGGGTGGCCCCAACCAAACTCTCTCTGAGCCCGGTTGTGCCTATGGGTGGTCGGTCTTCGGCTCCTGCTTGGTGGGTCCTGGGGTCACTTGATCCACCTGAGACACAGGTCCCAGTTTCTTACTTCACTCAGCGTTGGCTAGCAGGCCACAGGTGTCAATCCCGGACCCAGATCACTGAAGTCCTCTGTGCCTCCTGCCTGGGAATGCAGAATGAATGGAGGACCTCATAAAGGCAAAAGGAAGGACATTCAGGACTGCCCACAGAAGGGAGAATGTCCAGCCAGGATGAGGGTAGAATCATGCAAGGAGAAAAATCAACCATAAATTGCAGTTTCCTTGGGCAGAAGTACCCCTTGCTTTCAGCCCATGCAGCCCAGGACACCGTGGCCCTCGGGCCACCCCTATTTCTCCAAATCCTGTGACAGTCCCTCCTCCCCTTCTGACCTTTAACTTAAAGACTTAAGACCGAAGTATCCTCTCCCAATTTCTTTGACTCCAACAGTGCTTTTGAAAATGGTGAAGGGATTGGTGATATTTTTTTAAATTTTATTTTACTATGTTATGTTAGTCACCATAAAATACATCATTAGTTTTTGATGTAGTGATGATTGGTGATATTTAAAAAGAGGAAACTACATAAAAATCCAGACCTCAAAAACTCAAAAGGTCTTATTGACCCATATCCGTCCCATGGCAACAACTGGCTGAGCTGAGTAGTGAACACCAGCCTCTCCAAGGGGGCTTGCCCAAATGGGAGAGGGGCAGGGTGAAGAGCTCAGACTGCCTGAGCTGGGTGGCCTCATGCTCCTGTGCCTCAGTTTCTCTATATGTACATTGGGAGTGGAGGCAGAGCTACCTCACACAGCTGGGGGGTGATTCTTGAATCACAGAAAGCAGGGCCAGGACACAGGAACACAGAAGGAGGGGGGCCCTGGCATCCTTATGCATGGACCCCATTAGCATCTAACTTGGAGCCCCCACTTGAAGATTGGGCTGGCCTTTCTCTCCTCCCTTTGCAAGCTCCCCTCTAGATCTCAGCCAAAGCTTACTCACTCAAGGCCACATCCGCAGACTGACAAGTGTCCCATGGTGTCTCTGACCTGGACATTTCCCATGAGCACGGAAGCCTCCCACTAAAGCCTCATCTTCGCTCACCTGGATGAGGGCTTCAACCTCCTGTTGGCTCTTTCCTTCCACTTGGGGCCACTCCAGTCTACACAGCATCCCAGGTGACCCTAGAGAAAGGTCCATCCGATGAAGAGTGTGCCTAGGCTAAAAGCCTAGAGAGAGTTCCCACTGCTTCAGGGCAAAGATGCACCTGCTCCCAGCCTCTGTGCACGGCGGCTCCCTCCTGCTGGTGGACCACATCTCCCCTGTGCTCCTCCTATAGACCAGGCTCTTCCACAGCTTTCCTCTCTCCTAGGACCCCTTTTCCTTCCTGGCTGACAGCAGTAACCCTGGAGGGCTCCATGTGAACATCCCTTTCTCAGAAAGCCTTTCCTGCCCCATTGTGACTTTCCAAGCATGCCTTCCTTCCCTCAAGCCACTTCCCACAATTGTACCCAAACACTAACCTGTGTGGTTGGGACCATTTGCCTCCCTGCAGGGCTGTGAAATCCATGTGGGCATGGAGCACGTCGGCCTGTCCCCCACTGAACCACCTGTGCTATCCATAAATATCCACAAATTAAAACAATCAATGCAAATATCGAATAAAGGAGCGTTGTGCAGAAAAGTATTGGTGACTTCTGTGGACCCCAGGCTAAAAAGTCAGATCTCGATGTAGTCCGTGTAAGAAGTGCAACATCCAGGCCTAACACTGCCACACTGCCCCCAGCACCAGCCAGGTCAGAGCTAGAGTATTCTAGTAAATGCTTCTGTAGGCGCTGTTTGAAATATAGTTAGGCTGGAACATACTCTACCTTCCGGAGGTGTGATGCCATTCAGCTCCTGTTTATTGCAAGGCGCTGCTCTATTTCCACTGACATTTCCGGGAGCCTGGTCCTATTTACCTTCCCAGAGGTCCCCCCGAGGCCCCAAGGATCCGGTGGCGGGCCAGCTTTAGGTGAGCAGCTACAGGGCGGAGCCCCAGGGCTGTTGTTGAAGGGGCTGCCCAGCGAGGGGCTGCATCCAGAGCCAGCATGCTGGAGGGGAACCCCTCAGCAAAACAGGAGAAAAGGCATTTAACTTTGGCCAGGGGGGACCTGTCAAAATGCTTTCCAGCCTTAAGCTTCTGTGATTTTAAAATATCTCAGCTTAATGGCCAGGACTCCAAAGAGGGCTTGGGGGCGGGGATGCTCACCACCAGGATCAAGGAAGGTCCTGGAACTGGATCTAAAACAGCCGAGTAAGGGGAAAGGCTTGGGGGCTGCGAGCCCCTGCTGAGATTCCATTCTGAGAGGAAATGAAGCCCAGAGAAATTATTTAATGCTGGCATTTCCTAATCATGACGTTTTGCTTCTTCGAACGGCCCCCTGGGCTAAAACCATTGCATCGTCCTGAATTAAAAAAGGAAAACAGTGGGGTAGATTTGGTGGCAGGGGTGGCTGGCTCTCAGGACAGCCTTTCTGGGGCCTGACTCCATCAAGCTCCATCTCTAGAGTGGGGGGGGAGACACCCAAAAGCAAATCTCAGGTGTCAGAGACTAACCCCCCAGTGCAGGGATGATTCCTCCAATCCCAGCCAGGCAGCCCTTGCTTGGATGGAACCAAAAAGTGAGGGAATCTGAGGCCTTTTCCCCTGACGTCCCTGGAGGCTAGTGACCCTGTCTGCACAGTGTAAAGGGGACATTCCTGCCCAAACTCCATCAGCACGGGCCACTGAAGCAGCAACAGGAGAGAGGTGGTCTGTCCCCAGCCGGGTGACCTGCACCTCTCACCACAGTGCTGGGAGCCGGGATGAGACCCAAGCTGTGGGCAAGTGCGCAGGACCCAGACCACAGTGCCGGTGAGCCCTGAGCCCTGCCCTAGAAAGTCAGTCCAGAGGTCAAGGGATTGAGTGTTGACGTGCCAGCCACTCCCTGGGGACAGTTAGCAGGATGGGCGTCAGCCCTGACGAGCTGCAGAGGGAGGGGTCCCTCCATGCAGAGACCGTGGGGCCGAGGAGGGGGCCAGCAAGCACCAGTCCTTTCAAGCCGGGGTCCTCCCCTTTCTCCAGGGGAATTTGACCCAAACTCCACTTCTTGGTGGCTGTTTGCCAAAGGGGACTTAGGGTCACTTGGGGGCATAACCGAAGAGATGAAAGACTATTTGGGGATAACATCAAAAGCTCTGAGAGGAATATTCTTTTAAAAACAGGAAAACCCCGTCTTTTGCCTTTGTCATGACAAAACATGGGTGTGGAAAGCAACATTTCTATTTACATGTTGCGGGGTAGAAAATTCCTTCCAGATTCCCCCTGCTCAGACTCCCTCTGTCACCTCCCTCTCCCAGCACTCAGGGCTCTCAGGACCCTCCTCACCTGCTCCCCGCGCTCCCCTGTCTGACCCTCTGAGGCGCCTCCCGTCGCCCAGGGCCAATCCCAGCCGCCCCCAGACACTTGTCCCCAGCAGCCCTCCACACAACTTACTTTGCTCCTGGACACACACATCTGCACCCCACACTTAATTATATGTCAACTTACTGGTTTGTTAAATAGAAAGTGATCCTAAAAATCGCTCAAGCCAACCTCTTCTTTTTAGAGATAAAGAGACCACGTATTAGACCAAGTAAATCCCACTTAGGGTCAACGCAGAAATGTACTGGAAGAATAAAAATAGATCCCACCGTCTTATTGCTTCCTACCATACCATGGTGCCCTTTGACTGGTTTGTGTGGACCGTTAACTAATTGGGCAAATACTTTTTTTTTTATTATTATTATGTTACGTTAATCCCCATACATTACATCATTAATTTTTGATGTAGTGTTCCATGATTCATTGTTTGTGCACAACACCCAGTGCTCCACGCAGAACGTGCCCTCTTTAATACCCATCACCAGGCTAACCCATCCTCCCACGCCCCTCCCCTCTAGAACCCTCAGTTTGTTTCTCAGAGTCCATAGTCTTTCATGGTTCGTCTCCCCCTCCGATTTACCCCCCTTCACTCTTCCCCTCCTGCTATCTTCTTCTTCTTCTTCTTTTTTTTTTTAACATATAATGTATTATTTGCTTCAGAGGTACAGATCCGTGATTCAACAGTCTTACACAATTCACAGTGGGCAAATACTTTTTAAAAATAGGAAAAACAAGGAAAGAATTCCACATAAATGAGTTACATTCTAAATTTCAGAGAAATGATTACATTGAGGTAGAGTGGCCTGAGAATCCAGGAACTGTGATTTTGCAGCCCAGCCCACATCCCAGCCCCCATCCGGCCCCACTGCCCAGGTGGTGGGCTCTCCCCGGAGGTCCTGCCAGGAGGAGGAAGGCGTGATCCACCAGCGTTCCTTCATTCCTCGTGACCGTTCCCCCCCCCGTGCAGGCCCCGGGGTGCTCTAAGTCATGAGATGTGCGAGGCGCCCTAACGTCCAGCTCCACCAGTACCCAACGGTGTGAGCCCGCCATGCCACCTCCCTAGGGAAGGAAAGTAGAGAAGCCAGGCCCAGCTGGCACCCAGGTGCTCCGAAGAATCAGTGAGGTCCGGGACTCTGACCCTACCTGTGGAAAGCACAGAGCGTCCCCCAATCAGGCAAGATGAGGCAACAGGAAAGCACGAATCCCATTCACAGAAAGAAATAAAGAGGAACGAATACCCTCACCTCCCGGTGCAGTGGTTGGTGCTTCATGGTTTGATCTTAGAAACGTGTCAGCAGACTTGAGTTCAAGAGGACAAAACAGTAAGAGAGAAACAATCTGTGATTTTTCATTTTTGGAACACATAGATTTTTTTTTTTTAGATTTGAAGAAACTAAAAGGGAATTTTAGCACTGGACTGTAATAATGTTGACACCCAAAGAAGAGATGAGCCAGAAAAGGCAAAACAAAACAAAACAAAACAAAACCAGAAAAACAGTAAACAGCAGCAAGAAAAGCACAACCCAGCTCGAGCTCCGACAGGCCAGTACCGAGGAACGGGTGAGTTCGCGGGGCAGCCTGGGGCTGGCGCGTCGGCAGCCTGGGGCTGGCGCGTCACCAGCCTGGCGATGGGTGTCTGCAGGTAACAAGGTCCCAACTTCAAGGTGAATGCAAAAGGCCCTGAGCGGTCAGTAGCAACCTGGAGTTTCTCTTGGGACACCAGTTGCTTTTGTGAATTCCATGGAAATAATAAGTTTCGAGGACTCCAAGCAAGGAGCATCTGAATCTAATTTTGGACCCTTTGCCAATTATTTAGGACTTTTGATGTTGTATCCAGCACATTCCATCCAAGGTCTGGAGGCACCGAGGCCTTGGCGTGCCACGTTTCAGCTGGTCACACACAAGTACATCCTATATCGGATAAAATTAGAGCACCACTGATGAAGACACACAACAGTCAAGCTGGATTTGCAATGACAACCATCCACCCCAGAGAGAAACAGCTGCTTCAGCCTTTCAGCAGACAGAGATGTCATCTACTGCAATGACAACTGGACCACATGGAGACAGTGCATTTCTCAGAATAGGGGAGATGTGTGTAAATAGTTGGGTCTTCCCTGTTTCAGCTCAATTTTTACTTCACTGGGAAACCCCGTGTTTTGGTGCAAGAATCTATAGACTAAGATCCAGATCTAGGGATTCTAGAATCAGCTCCATCAGTAAGGGAAGGTGGCCCCATCCGTTCCCTTCACTCTTCCTCATCTGGAAAACCCAGGACCTCCTTCCGACTCCAAATCCTCAAACGGATGCTGGCCCATTCCCCCAGCACGTCCCTCCTCCTGGACTGCTCTATCAGTTCTGGTTGAAGCCCTTCCTCTGTCTTCTAACCTGATTTTCTTTTTCCATTGTATCTTTAGAGAGACAGGTTTCTGTCTGGTCCCATCGTTATGTCTTCACAAGAAATGACCTTGGGACCTGCCTCTCCATTTTATAACTCAAATTATACTTTCACTATTTGACATTCTTCAGTTTGTTGAACAGAGAATCATTTAGGGGAGCCCCACACAGCTGATTTTAATAAAAGAATCATGGAAACAATATTCCAAACAAACGCCAAACATCAGTCAGCTCCAGCAAAGGAGCAGACATGCTGGTCCAGAGATCCTCCAGGCATGGCCACCCCTCACGCAGGCCTGGGGAGCTGGCAGGATCCAGCACGCAGCACTCAATCTTGATGGTGAGAACCATCATCAAGTATAAGGCAGAGCCCGTGCAAGCTGGGACCTGCCTGTATTTCAGAGCTCTGTGTGTGAGTCAGGCCGCTCATGCATTGTGAACCATGCTCCAGCCGTCCTTACCTGAAATCTTGTGCAGCTCACTCATCAGACAGATACGTACTGGGGCAAACCGAAGAAGCAATGCAGATCACAGTTAGAAAAATAAATCTTTCGGCTTTTCCATTGAGAGCTTGAGGGCAGGGGGTTATGGACCTACATATCCTTGTCGTAAGATATGCAGAGATGCCACCCACTGTGCACAATCCTTTCCAGTGATGTGGGTTTGCAGGAGTTACCAAAAATAATTAAATTAGAAGGCACAAACACCTGATATAAATTTTGTGAACTTTGCACTTCATTTTTAGATCTAAAATAAAGTAACCTTGGATTCTGTCTCTCCAACAGTCAGCTTCCAACTCTTCAGCGTCCCAGTAACATTTTATCCTGAGCAGGAATGCCATCCCACAGCCTCAGGGACTCTTGCCCTTCCTTTGCAGGGTCTCTTTGACATCGCTTTCTCTGCAAGTAGCTTTTCTTGTTAGTCCGCACTTGGCACTTCCTTGTTAGTTAACCCCACGAGGATACCTTAGACACCCACCAAATGTCAAGAAAATCTAACCCTCTGCTTGTTTTTTTAAGTCACGTTGCCATTCTAGAAGAAGAGATGTACCTCTCCGAAAATTTACTAATGCTAATCTAGGCAATCCCCAATGGCCAGCAATCACTGGGTTAGCACTTCCGATCAATGACTACAGTGGTACGTTAACATAGGCATGTGGATCTATTATCCAGAGCTCCTTCTTGGGAGGACAACTCAGGAAGTCTGATAAAGCAGTCCTAGGGACAAGAAGAGGGAAAGTCAGAAGTTGCTGATAGAAACAGAAATCTGCTTTAATATATTTCCTTGAATTATCTACAACTTTTGAAGATGTTATCTGGCCACCTAAGAATGGTACTTAAGGATAATCTTTTAACAACAAACATCTATGCCCTGAATTGCAGCACATGTTGGTTTGCCCCTTTGGTGATAAGGTCTATGAATTCTGTAAATCACTCACATTCTTATAGCTATTACATTGTAATAGACCACCCAGCTTGATGAATACAAGGTTTAGCTGGAGGAAAAATAACAATTGTGGTTCGAGGCTAAATTCCATTCCAGAAGCTCGGCACTCACTAAGGAACATCCTCCTTGAGAAGTGTGGGTACCTGAGGGTGGGGAGGGGAAAGGTCTTGTGCACACAAGAACCCTTGGCAATGGCATCAAGTGGCTGCCCCAGCCCCCAGCTTGTGTGAATGCTCCATTCATTCTTATTCTTCAAGGCAATTAGCCAAAGTTCAGTGACAAGTAGGAATCTGGGTCAAACACCAGAGGAATATATTTAAGGCAAATAACCTCAGAAAAACTCAGCAAACTGCATCTCTCTGTACCTCTTTCAACTATCACACTATTTTTTTCTGAATGAAGGGATTTCCCCCACTTTTGCGTCTTTGACCATGTTGTGTTTTGTTCTAGTATTTTTGGCAGAGAAATAAGAATCTGCAGGCCTCGTTAAAGCCCTGATAAATGCATGTGGCTGCTCTCTTTTGTCTTCCGGCCAAGGGGTCTGTTCTGAGGGCCTATGTGCTGACTCAAGCATGTGTGCACAGCAATTTTCTCTGAGAGAACAGTTGATGGTCAGCAACTTCATACTTGTGGTCAAAATGAAGCGCTTAAGAAATATCTGTAGCTAATGAAGTGTAGCTGACACACAAACATTTGTGAATGGGATGTATTGGTGATTTTTCTGAAGCATTTTTGCCTTTTTGAAACGCATTCCAATTATTTTCCTTAGGTGTTCTTTGGGATGGCCCTGGGAGTCAATTCGGTAGCATGATATTCTTTCACATAGCTGAGGAAGTCAAGGGGTTGTAATTTACTCATCAAAAGCTAATTAAAAACCAAAGCTGTAGAGTGTTTTAAAAAAGGAGACAACATGCTCAAAATGGAGTCACTAGTGCTAAGCCCCATGGGGGCAAACCAAGACTTATTACCTAACCTAATTGCAGTTTCCATCTCTTCAGGCATTTAACCTCTAACCCATCAACCTGGAATTACCTGGTTAGCGCTAGTGAGGTAATCCATCCCACAGGCCCTTCCACCCCCTTTAGGAGGGTGACCTTGCCTGAAACAATGCATTCCTTTCTAATAATTTCCTTTTTCTGGCCCCTTTCTGCCTTTAAGGACCTTTTCTTTTCTACAGCTTGGCTACATAGGATGCTGCCTGATTCATATAAATTGTTGAATAAAGCCAATTTGATCCTAAATTTACTCAGTTGGATTTTTGTTGTTTAACAGATTTGGTGGCAAAGGCAGGATCAGAAGTGAAATTCTGATGGCATTTGAGGACAACAGGAAACACAGGCAAACTCCTTTTGGAGTTCACTGTCTTTCTCCCCACTTCCCTGGACTGTGGGTAAGTTACTCTCTGTTGAGTTATGCACTCTTTACACTGATCTCATAATCTAATCACTTTCCAGTCCAGAGCTGGCCATATGTTCCATCTGGAACCCACGTCCCTAGCCCTTGGTTCAGTTGTTTGGAATCCCTTCCCTAGTTCCAATCTGTATACTGGAGTCTGCTGGTATGAGCCACACTGGGAATTGCTGGTGGTGTGCACCATCTTCTCTCAACCAGTCCCCAGTAACATCTCTTGGTTATTGTTGGTATGTTAAGGTGCAAATATTTGTTTTTCTTATTTTGTGTAGATAAAGGCTATTTCCAGTGGGGATCTCAAAAGCCAGAAAGCTGCAAAAATTGGTGGGTACAGGTTGAGCACTCACAACCTGTTAGAGTACTCTCCACCTCAAGAAGACTCCTGTGATAGGATAAATTGGTCACAGAACTGGTTAGATTGACACTAGGTCACCCAACAACCTCAACAAAATTTCCATGCAGTGAGGCACACTATGAAACACTACACAATCTCCAACCCAGGGGCACATCTCTTTTAGGTATTTGACTGGCTCTGAGAAACTCAAAGGATTAGCCAATGGAATCCTTAAACCCTAAAGAGTTAAGGCACCACCTTCTGACACACCTGCTTATTTTATGTCTAACAACTATAGTCCTGAAAGTTATAAATATCTACAAAAATGGCAAAATCTTACTAAAAACAACCTAGAATTACAATGACTCTTTGGGGAATGTTCCAATTCGACAAGATCAGTCTTTTAAGAAATGCAGTTGAAAGTAAAAGTTCCTAATTAAAGGAACAAGATGTGCTACCTACTTTAATTGGCACACAAAAGTGTCCAAAAGTCTTTAAGATTCAAAAATAGTTTCATTGAAAGATTCACTGGAAAAGGCTAGTGAAACGTGAAAGATACAAGAGGAACTTAAAACAAAAGATGACAGGACTGATGTGACCCCTGCTGCTGCCCCCGCCCTCCTTTATCTGAGTCCTCCTGGCCTGCTAGCTCTCCATCTGACCTGCCTTTCCACTCTAGATGATTAAAGAGTTACCTCCTGAAATAAAACTGCCCAAAGTTGCAAGTGATCCTCCTCATATACTTTCACTCCTTGGTCACAACTGAACTGAAGGCCAAAGTTAAAGAATTTCCCAAACCAGGGAGAAACCCCAATCATTTTCTGAAGAGGGTTTAGAATCCTTATCAGGGCTTATGACCCTGAACTGCCAGATCTTCATCCACTTGTGCACTTGAGTAGGACCTGCTGAAGCCCAAAAATGGATGCTGGAAGCAGAATGTCTTAATCCCAGGGATGATAGTCAAGATCCTCACTTTCCAACATAGTCCTCTTTGGGACCAGAAAAAGCTAGCAATATAGCAACAGATTTAAAAAAAAAAAAAAAAAAAAAGCCATTCCTGGAGCCTTCCCTGCCCACATTGATTAGCTTATTATTCAACACGCAAATCGGAGAAAGATGAACCCATGGCACACAGAAAGCCCTTTTGGAAGTGCTTTTCCTAGGGCATTCTGAATTCCATACAACAAATGAGGCCACCCCACCAGCTCTAGCTGCCCTATTTGTAAATGAATTATCTCCCAAGATTCGCAGGTTAGTAAAAAGACAGAAAAGAGGATGGGGGGCCATAGGCCTGACTGAACTCGTGACCATAGCTGAACACTTTGAAAGGACTCTGGACCAAGATTATAAACAGAGGCCTGCCAAATTAATGGCCACACAGCTACAGCAGTTCAGGCCATAGATCAAAGTAACACCTGGACCTCCCACATCACACCCTTTAGGGGCCCATCATCAAAAGTCTATCCCAGGGGCCAATGCCCCTTTATAATCAACTGGGACACTGGAGAAAAGATTGTCCTCAAAGATCCTATGCCAATTCCTCAGTGTCCCTAAGTGAGAGGCCCCAGATGGGCTCCTCCTAAAATTGATGGGGCTCTGAGGCACCTTATAGTAAACTGCTATCAGAAATACCCTTACACAGCCAAGGGGAAACTACAATTAAAGTTAATGGAAAAACTTGCCAAATTCTGCTAGATACTGGAGCTACTTTAAATCCCACTCTCATAGGACAACAAATCTCTGGGAGTGAAGAAAAGCTTTCCATAGTGGAAGGATCCAGTAAAGTTCAGAGGGAGTTTTTGCCTCAACCAGTACAAATGACTCTGGGACCTTGCACTGAGCAGCATCCTTCTGTGCTGTGTGATATAGCCCCCCTCAATCTATTGGACAGAGACTGCCCTTCTAAACTAAAAGAGCTAATACACTTTGCTTGCAATGGAGACCTCGCCTTAGAATTCCCTGGCCAACCTGACTCTGACCTTTTATGTTCTTTACAATCTGTCCATGATATAGAAGGAGAATTCCAACAAAAAAATCCCCTGATTTAATCAAAACTATGTGGGCTGATTCTAATATTGACACTGGTAGAATAGCAAGTTCAGAGACTATAAAGATTCCAGTAGGTATGACTACCCCTCTTGCAAAATTGCTTCAATATCCATTACAGCCTGAGGCCACACCAGTCCTCACATCAACAGCAGAAGCCCAGGGTTGACCACTCCCTGTATCAGCCCCTGCAACACACGGATTTTGCCAGTCAGGAAACCTAATGGGCGGGGTGGCCATTTGTCCAGGACTTGAGAGCCACTGATAGGAGACTTATTCCCCATTTCCCAGTTTTCCCAAACCCAGACATCCTTCTGTCACCAGTTCCACTAGACTCCGAATGGTTCACCATAGTGGACCTTTGTTCAGCCTTTTTCAGCCTCCCCATAGACCCTAACAGTCAATATCTGTTTGCCTTGACTTGGAACAACCAACTCTATACCTGGACAGTCATGCCTCGGGGGCTCCATGAGGCCCCTTCTTATTTCTCCTGAGTGTCCCACCGAGAGTGAAGTACCTCCTGTTCCCCGGGAAGTCAACCCTCTACAGTATGGGGACAGCCTCCTGCTATGCTCAGTTCCCAAAGACACGTCCATGAAGGATTTCATGTACTTGCTGCAACATTCAACTAAAAGGGGACATTAAGTCTCTAAAGAGAAATTGCAATGATCTCTAGACACTGCTCATTACCTAGGTCATAATCTAAGTGCTGAAGGAATCCAGCTATCCCCAGAAAGGATTAAGCTAATCCAAGAATGTCCTAGGCCCACGACTAAGTGGCAGCTTCAAGGATTTCTAGACCTGGCTGGCTATTGTAGACTATGGGCTCCTGATTTTCCTCTATGGAGCTTCCTCACTCTATGAACTGACTAAAATTCCAGTCCCAGAACCCCTTCCATGGGAAGACAAACAGGAGCAGCCCTTTTAAGACTCAGGGAGTGCTACAGGAGCAGCCTGCCTTAGGGCTACCTAACTCTTCAAACCCTTTAACTTATTTGTGCGTGAAAGAGATAACCTTGTCTTGGGGATGTCCACACAAGAATGTGGCAGTGAACACAGGCCTATTGCATATTACAGCACATAACTGGACTCAGTTGCGCACACCTATCCCAACTGCCTTAGGGCTACGTCACAGCTGCGAAAGTGGTAGACACCTTGGTGGATTTAACCTCAGGAAATGACTTTATTCACAAAGTCCTCACACAGTTCAAAGGCTTCCTAATTCTGAACTGACTCAGCACATCTCTACCAGGAGACTAACCCCCTAGGAAATCCTTCTGCTCTCACCACATAATCTGCACTCTGTATGGTGCAATGTTCTAAATCTTGCCCATTACTACCCTTGCCTGATGAAGGCGAGCCCCATGATTATGAGCTAATGACCTCCGGTTTCGTGACACCAGAGCCTGAGTTACCAGACACTCCTTTGACTAATCCTGATCTCATTTGGTTTGTTGAGGGGTTTTATTGTACAAAATAAGAAAGGGAATTTCCAAGCTGGTTATGCTGTTACCACCCAGTATGAGCTGCTTGAGAGAGGAAGTCTCCCACAGGCTGAATCAACCCAACAAGCAAGCTCTGTGCCCTTCCCAGAGGGTGCCAGTGATCAGAAGAAGGAATTGTTAGTATTTATGCTGACTATTGGTATGCCTTTGGGGCTGTCCAAAATTCGGCAATGTTATGGAAACAAAGGGATTTCCTCTGTCCACTGGGATCCCAATCAAAAATGTATGTCAAGTAAAGAACCATTATTACTGCCATTCTTTTACTTTCTGAAATTGATATCATAAAATGAGGCTCACGCTAAAAAGACTGAACCTGAGCATCAGGGAAACGCCCCAGCTGATGTTCATGCAAAGGCAGTGGTGACAGACTCTGAAGGTTGTGGCACAAGTGGACGAAGTCAACTCTGCTTCTGCAAAAATGGTCTCTCATCACCAGACTGTTGCCGTCCTGCTGTCCTTGCAACATGTCAACAATCTGCTCCCAAGTCAGAGAAGTCACGATAGGCACACAAGGGTTGCCAATTCAGGGAACAGTCGGGGTTATGGGAAAATCCAAGACAGCTGCTTGGTTCTTTCTGGCTCCCTGGCAAACCCCGCTTTTCGGTTTCTGCATTCCTTCACCCAGCATGGTGCATTGAAGACAACTCAAACTATAAATAAACATTGGTGGGGAGACTTCTATAAAATTGCAAAAAAAAAAACAAAACAGTTTACCATCAATGTCTGACCTGTCAGGTCCATCATCCTGTAAAAACTATTTTTGTCCCCAGAGGCCTCAGTCCTCCTCCCTCTGGACCCTTTGAGCCCCTGCAACTATACCTCATTCAGTTGCCACCTCCTATGGATTATCAGTAGCTCTTGTTATTGTAGGAGTGTTTTCTGGAGGAGTTGAAACCTTCTCTGCCATGAGGCTGGTGTCCTCACAGCAGCAAATAAATGGTTAGAAAGTGCATTCCCCACACATGGTATGCCTTCCTCAATCTCCAGCCATTGAGGTACCCACTCACCTGGGCAAATCACACAAGCCTTAACAAAAACCTTGCAAACCTCTTTGAATTATCACTGTCCCCTTCACCCTCCATCATCAGGCAAGGTTAAGAGAACTAATGGAATCCTTTAACTTAAAATCTCTGAACTTGCAGAAACTACCAGACTTTGAACTCCCTGGCCTAACACATCATCTCTGACCTTGCAGAAATATTCACAGTACCCCCTTTGGGAAACAAACTCACTCCACACTAGATAGTCACAGGCAGACCATGGGCATTGTTATACAACCTTCTGTGGATCCCTGTTGTCTCACACTAGGATGACCCGCTGCTCTAAGTCTGTAATGTCTTATGCTAAAGTCTATCATCCACAGGCTAAAGAAGCCTCCCAGATCCCAATCAAAGGATCCTTTGGGTCACAGTCAGAAGCGTGGTGAGTGTGGTGAGTGGGTATTCTGGAAACATCATCAGAGGAAAGCAGCTGTCGTAGAAGGGACCTTACCAAGTGCTCCGGACCACTGACACAGCTGCAGAACCAGAGAAGCCTGGGTACACATCTCATGGCCAAAGAAGGCTTCCCCTGACTCCTGGCCCAGGGCAGACACTGGAGGCCTTGAGGCAAATTGACAAGGAAGAGAAATAGCTGACATCTAGGTCCACGGCTTCTACCAAAGACACCGGTTCAAGACCTCATACTTGAACTGAACATGAAACTTTGTTTTGTCGTCTTTCTCTCCTTTCCTCTGGCACTGGCTTGGAGAGATAACACCCTCATACACATCTCCCAGGCCCTAAGGGGGGTAACTCTCCAACTGCTGGATTTGTCATCAAAGATTCTGATCTGTCCATGATGCTGGAGACCCCTGGTTTTCCCTGGGACCAATTTCTCTTCCATGCCCAATGTCACTGTGCACCATGATTGACGCCCCTTGGAAGTTTCTTACCAAGTTCAACTCTTAGAGCCAGAACGCCCTGGGACTTGTTTTTACCATTCTCCACTTATAACTGAATGTGCCCAATCAGACACAAACACCTATGCAAACTGTAGCATTCTGCATTCTGCTCCTCACATTCTCCTGATTACCTAGTTTGGATGAGCTCCTTTTCACTGAAAGATCTCACCAGAAGCCCCCATCTCCATGAGGTATTTAGAATGACTCTTTATTTCAAGCTTGGGGATTTTCTCCCCCTATGTGCTGCAAACCTATCTGACCCCTGGCTTGACTTCTGGTAACGACATTAATGGCAGTACCTTAGCTGGGATGGCTAGTGCCCTGATCGGATTTGTCTCTATCCGTGGTGGTTACATTGCTCCTTGAGCCTACGAATGTCTGGATAGCTGGTTCTTCGGTTTTCTACCTGTGCCCCCAACTTTGCACAAATGATCTGAGTCACCTTGCTGGTCTCAGGACTCAGGATTCACTTCCTTTGGCAGGGCCATACTCCTCTGGTTAGGACTAAGTATAAATGAGAATGTGATCAAATATGTCTCTTAAGTCTGGAAAATATTGCAAAATTTGTTGCTAAGACAATAGCTGCCCAACAAAGATCCTTAGACTCCCTGGCCAAAGTTATTCTTAACTATAGCATAGCCCTCAATTATCTTTTAGCTGAGCAAGGATGTATTTGTCTGTGGCCGATACCACCTGCTGTACCTGGATTAACACTTCTGGGGAAGTTGACTCTCAGTGACATAAGAGCACTTTAGCTGCTCCAAGACACTTGGTTTAAAAAAAAAAAAAGTGACTCCATCAGCAAGGTCTTTCTTTTTTTTTGTTTTTTGTTTTTTGTTTTTTTTGGGGTTTTTTTTGTTTATTTTATTTTATTTTTTTATTCTTATGTTAATCCCCATACATTGCATCATTAGTTTTAGATGAAGTGTTCCATGATTCATTGTTTGTGCATAACACCCAGTGCTCCATGCAGAATGTGCCCTCCTCAATACCCACCACCAGGCTAACCCATCCTCCCACCCCCCTCCCCTCTAGAACCCTCAGTTTGTTTTTCAGAGTCCATCGTCTCTCATGGTTCGTCTACCCCTCCGATTTCCCCCGCTTCATTCTTCCCCTCCCGCTACCTTCTTCTTCTTCTTTTTTTTTTTTCTTAACATATATTGCATTATTTGTTTCAGAGGTAC